>NC_081560.1:140643448-140740571 GCF_022355385.1 Mustela nigripes | reverse complement strand
GGAGCCTGAGGTGGGGCTCAATCCCAGGAGCCTGAGGTGGGGCTCAATCCCAGGAGCCTGAGGTGGGGCTCAATCCCAGGACCCTTCACCAACTGACCCACCCAGGCATCCCTGCAAGTCATATTCTGAAAGAATAATTTCAAAGTATAGTTTGGTTGTTTTCCTAGCCGCAGAAAAGTGTTACTTGTGTTACGAGAGAGTTCACCCATCTTATTAGCGGGTCCCCTCTCTGGGGCATCCATACTTCCTTACCATCTCCTGCATCTTCTTTGCCACCCCCAGGCTTGGGTCACTTCCCACACCCGCCCCGTAGATGCTGCTCTCTGCCGAGTGCAGAGAGTAACTCATTTATTAGGGCTGGGTTGCATGTCCTGAGTCCCTGTACAGAGGCCCCTACCTTGTGTTCTTTCTCCTTCCTTAGGAGCTAGGGCTCTTCAGAATCTTAGCCAGAGTTGCCACTCCCCAGAGTAGTTCCATGAACTGTGCACAAGAGGTTGACTTCACAATTTTGGAAAAAAGGAGAAGGATACTACTTGGAGAAGCTCCTTTCATTTTGATTCTAGTCAAAGCAACACAGGCTTGTTTTCAGTCACACCAGCACGTATTTGCAAATGTGTTTGGTGTTTAATGGGAGAACAAGGCAGTCAAGTGAGCTCAAGTGTGGAATTTCCCTGCCCCTGAGAGCTAAGCCAGGCACCGCGTTTTATTTTTGAGGAGAAAACAGCAGGAAGCAACAAGCAGGTAGATGGCTTCTGGAACCAGGAGCCCTAACCTAGACAGAATCCACGGAGAGATGACGATGGAGATGCCAGAGGTCGAGGACAAGAAAGGAACAAGGTCAGTTCCTCCTAATGACTCCGATTTCATTCTGAGGGAGCCGTACACAGGCTCTTAGGAAAGAGACACAGACTGAAAGGGGCTCTAGGGTCACAGAGGTGCCTACCTCGACTTTCCCGTCAGAGGATCCCAATAACCCACTGTTCCTTGTCCAGAGAGAAATTAGTATTTCTGCTTTATTGAAATACTGTATTTAATACATCATAATTAAATACTTAGATTTAAATGAATCCATTATGAAGGAAGCGTGTAATGCATAGAAGTTCTCTTGAACTTGTCCCCACCTTCCAACATGCTCCCACCTCTTTGTGGGGGTATGAATCCTACTGAAGACAGCAGAAGCAGAGAACTTTGAGGTTGGAGTAACTGTCTCTTCAAGATGGCTCCCAGACGCCTGAGGTAGGAGAAAGTAGCAACAGAAGTTTTTGCGAAAACATTTCAAGTCTTCAGGAGTAAGTTATTTGGTCAGAAAGTATTCATTAAGAACTTACCACATGCCCAAAACTGGGTTAGGAAGTAAAAAGTAAAAAAATGGCAGGTTGTGACCTAGTGCAATGAGGGAAACAGGTATTGAGGTGAAGAACAGTTGGGGACGAGGCAGTCAAAGACCTCTGTGAGGAGATGGGGTGAGCTGAGACTTGAAGGATTACACCTTCCAAAGAGGAGGGATCATTTTAGCCTGAGGAAAAGAATAGTGCTGGTGAAGGCCCCTGGGGTGACAAAGAGGTGTGTTTTTGAGGAACTGCCCTTGAGTGAAGCTGGAGCTCGTGGGTGAGAGGAAGAGTGGAAGGAGAGGGTTATAGAAACTAGATTTTATTTCAAATGCAGAGAAAAAACCACTGAGAGATATTAAGCAGGGGAATGATATGATCTATGTTGTAAGGAGATCACTCCTCCAGAACGGTGGAGAATGGCTTGCTGGGAGTTGAGAAGGGAGGCAAGATGAAGAGTCAGGGGGCTGTTGGAACTGTGGACAGGAAGGGGAAGGTGGCCTGGATGGAGACAGTGCCAGAGGACTAGGCCTCAAGATTTGTTTGGGATTATCCTGGAGAATCAACCAAACCTTCTGAGAGGGGAGAGAAAAATGAAAGCTACTGATTCGGTTTCTTGCCTGAATATGGAGATGGGATTGACGAGGGCAGAAATCGGGGGAGGAGACTGGAGATCAGCAGTTACCTCACATCTGTAAGACCTACAAAAGGTGTCCCGTGTCATTTGACCTTGAATCTAGAGGGAGCTTAGAGGAATGTTCATAACTAGAGATGTAATTCTGGGTGTCATCTGTATGCAGGTGGTGTTTGAACTCATCATAGTATGAGGTGAGAGGAGAAAAGAGAGGAAGCCCCAGGCCTGAGACTTCAGCACCTGTGTTTAAAGCTGGGACTAGGTGGCAGAGGGAGATACAGAGAAGGGAGAAGGAAAACCAGGAATGTGGAATTATGGACGCCTGAGCACAAAGAAATGGAAGGTATTGCTTCATCATGTAACTGTGCTGGTACTCTGAGTTTTGACTGTAGACTGCTGGGGATAATGCTTGCAACAACAAAATAACCGCTATTCGTATGGGCCCTTACCAGCTCCTATAACATCATGGATTTGTTGGCTAAGCCTTTCAACCAGAGAGACGACAGCTATGGCCTTTTCACAAGGTCGGGTGTTGTAGGAAGAGCTGCCATTTGGAGAACTGGGCTTGTTTCAGCTCACATAGTTGAGCTGAGTCAGTTTGGGCCACGGCTTCTTGGAGCCCAGTCTCTCCATGTATGTGCACGCTGGAGACAGCTGCCCCATCTCCTGCATAGGGTGGGCCAGTGGGCCACGTGGAAGGGCTGTCTGAAAGCTTGGCAACAATATTTAGTGTTTCTAAAACAAAATGTCAGCAGGGAAGGCCAATGCCTTCACACGTGGGTAGGCCCCGCTTGGGCCATTCAAAAGTTACAGTGGACAGCTGATGACCACTAGAGACTCTTAACATGGTAAATGAAAGAACACATTCCTGGGCTTAAAAAAAACGTGGCTTGTCAATGAATCTCGAGCAGATGGTGACTCCATGTCAGTCCTGATTAATCCAGGTTGTTTTCCAGGATCCTTGGCATTACCTTTACATCTGAATGGCTTTCTCTAGTGAGAAGGATTCTGAGGCCACCTCAGATCAGCAGTTTCTCTCCTCCCCAAAGCCTTTCTGTCCTGCCCTCTAATGTTGGGAGATTAGGCCTGCAGAGGGATTCTGTTCCCGGCTCTGCTGCAATCCCTCGGGAGCCTGTGACAGAGTCCCCAGTACTGTTCTTAGATGCTGGTCTGGCAGGTCTGGGGTAGTGCCCAGAACTTGCCTTTGAGCTCCCCCAGGGGATTGTGAGGCAGGCATGGGTGCCGAGCCAAGCATTTATTTCTATGCTTGTCGCTCAAATGAAATGTTTCAACAGAACTTTCTCTGAATGCCATGAAATGTTTGTAAACAATGACTTTTCGCGTGGAGGGTGATGGAACCCCCGTTTCACACAAACCATAGGGTGTGATTAGCAAAGCCACTGCAAAAGGGAAAACACAGGGGGAATCTCAGTCCCCAAAGAACCTCCACAGAAGAGGAAAAAGACTACGTATGCGAAGGTTTCAAGATGGGGCCAGTGGAAGCTTCCAGATCAGCTTGTTAGCAGGCCCCCATCCCAGCTCCCGGGCTCAGGCAGCCTCTTCCCGACAGGAGCACCCACTGGGCTGCTAAGATTCTAGGCCGCTGCTGAAGTGAGGCAGCAGTCGAGTCAGGAGAGCGGCACACCATCACCTCCCACTCTGGAGGTGGATTCATTTCCTTTCAGTCCAGGAACAGCAGTGGGAGTGTTTTCTTCCCTTTGTGACGACAGCCCTTACAGGAGGGTGTTCTTGTAAGCACTCCCTCAGCCTCTACAGGTATCCCCCCACCGACTCCATCTGTAGGAGCAAAGGACCGAAAGACAAGATCTTGCCACTGAAGCCAGAAGACCCTGTAACTGTGACAGAGACATAGGAAAGGGGAAAGCACAAGGCAACGCACCAGCCGGCACAGTCCCCCCCCACTGCAGGGGCCTGCGATCCTAGGGTGTACGCATGAGGCTGCCTTCTCTTGTATTCCGAGCCTACGTGAAGTCTGTGTCCTTCTAGATTTATTTGTGTCAAACCACTGATGGAAAAGCAATGCTTTTCCCTCAAAGAGGTTGACAGGAAGTGGCGGGAGAGTTTAAGTGCCCACATTTAGACACATGGAGAGCTAAAGCAGGCCAGTTTCACATGGGTGCCAATGCAAGCATTTACTTTTATGCTTGCAGCTTGAACAATAAAATGTTTGAACAGTCACCTTTCTCTGAATGCCATGAAATTATGTTTGTAAACAATGACCTTTTTCTTTTTGGTCTAAACTTTGGACTCTAAAGAAAACATCCAATCACTCATTCACAACAGAGCAAAACTTTCACACTTTTGAGAAAATGATTTTTCAAATATTTAATCCCAAACTGGGTGCCTTTTGGGTATTAACGTTTACAAAAATGAAGTCTGCTACCACTGTGCTAAGGTCCTGAGGGGTGTTTATACAGACTGTACAAATGAGGCAAACGGGTATTGGTGCAGGATCCCTTTGCAAATGAAGATCAAAGTCAAAAAGAAAAAAACAAATTCACTTTATTTTAAAGACAATGATTGGCATACAGAAGGTATGCACCAGCATAAAATAAACTTTCATGAAAAGCATTAAAATCCATTATAAATTAATTTATTAAATAGGTATTTGGTATATGTGATGGTTTTATTAGATATTACTCTTATTTATTGCCAACCCCCTCCCCCAAAGTCAAACAAATCAGAAAATCTCATAACTCCAATTTACACTAAATAATTTATTTTCCCAAAATGTGTATGTGTTTCTGAGATGTGACACATGATACAGTTCAATTGGTCATTCTCTATCGATCATAATATGACAGGACACAAGAGGCTAAAAATGGCTCATCATAATTTATTTTATGTTAAAATGTACAGCTTTTTTTGTTTGTTTTTTTTTCTTTTTTTTTTTTGAAGTGACTGACTAAAAAGAGAACAGATAAATACAAGAGTGTCGCTGGCTCCTATTTTATACAAGGATTACGCCTCTCCTGCTTGGCCCTTACAGTCACCCTGTACAGGTACAAAGGCTACAAAAAAGGAAGCAATATAAACAGACACAAATAACTTTTTTGCTTTTTTACATGCGGTTTGTAAGCTTAGTTTGAGCTATTCACAAGCTACTTCTCTATTTTTCCTTAAAAAATAACTCCAATATTTTATAAAGATAGAAAAATCTACAGATGGAATGAAAATGTAAAGTTAGAGGCATTTCCATAAAATAGCAACTTTACACCAAATTCACTATTTTTTTTTAAATCCTGCCAAGTATTTGGACATATATGAAATGTTTCAAAACCTGACAGATAAACACTGAGATATGCTTCATTCAATAAACAGAAGTCTGCATTTATAAAACAGAAAGCTGCCTTTTTTCCCCAAAGAAATCTGTCACCAAAATGGAAAAGGGTCTCAACTTTACACCAAACATTTAGCAATAAAACCCTTTTTGACTAACCAAATGGGAATAGCTTTTATAGCTCTTTACAGTTTTATAATTAACAAAAATATAGTTTTTTTTTAAACCCTCAAATTAGGGCACCCTAATCAAGGCAAAAAACTTAAGAAATGGCTTACTGTTAGCACAACACTTGTACAGTACTACAAAATGCACTGTCACTAACAAAGACATTAGCGGCATGCTGAAGTGTCACCTTAAACAAAATATACAATAACTGAAATGCTAAAGGCATTTACATGGAGTGGACAGGGAAGAAAAAAAAAGTTCTAGGTTCAGTATTAAAACGGATAATCTGGTGGGGGCGGGGCTTGATATCCACATCGTTTAATGGAAGCAGGCACAACAAGTGACTGCCTTCAAACTGTAGTCCAGAGAGGCCTTCCTTTGCAGAGAATTTCATATAAAAGTAACAGAAACAAAGATACGAAAAAAGAAAAAGGAAAAAAGAAAAACAACTTGTATAAGGCTTTCTGCTGCATACAGCTTTTTTTTTTTTTTTTTTTTTTTTAAATAAATGGTGCCAACAAATGTTTTTGCATTCACACCAATTGCTGGTTTTGAAATCGTACTCTTCGAAGGTATTTGTGCAGATTCAATCTGATAGTGATGCCGGGGGTGGGGGGGCGGATCTCGTGACGGCCCCTGTTGCCTACCTTCTCATGTAGGACCCATTGAGAGACTGTTTGGACATGCCCGTGTTCATGTAGCCGTGATGTCCAGGGGCCGTATACATCATGTTACCATGGGGCGTGGTCTGCATTGGCTGCTGGGCATATGGCTGGGTTCCCATCATGCCCATCTGCATCTGCATAGGGTATTGGGGTGTTTGATTCATGTAGCCGTGATTGCTGTGGTAGCCACTGTTCATCATTGGCTGGGACATGCTGTACCCATTCATGGCGTTGAGAGTATTCATGTTCATGTTCACAGAGTTGACGTTGTAAGCTGGGGCTGGCATCAGATTCACGCTCATGTTCATGCCTCTCTGCATGGTTAAAGTCCGTGCGGGACCCTGCATGGCTACAGTCTGGGAGCGCCCATAGATCTGTGACTGATGGGTGGCAGCGGCTGGTGACAGAGATGCCGATTTGGTTCTCATGGAGACGTGGCCCTTGCTGGCGATCTGGGTTTGCAGTCTTTGGCTGTGGGAGATGCCGATATTCGATGCAGCCATGTTCCGTTGCAAAAGAGGTGGTGGCAGGTTCATTGGAGGAGGAGTCAGGTTGGGGGGTGGGGTCATGGTAGCTTGTGCTTGGGGTCCCCCGGGGACGGAGTGCGGAGACTGAGAAAGCTGAACAAGCCCAGTGTTACTTAACGGTGTGGACAAAGAGGCACTGTTTGCATAGGAAGTTACAGCAGCGGAATGGCTGTAAGGCAATGAATGATCAATAAGTGTATTAGTTAACTGCTGTAGTTTGGCAAGGCTGAAGGTGGCTGACGGCTGTGGGTAATGCCCAGCCCCAAAATCACTCTGGCCCATTCGTTCATACAGGCCGAGGTTGGCGCTGCCTGTCTCGGGGATCTCAGCCAGCTGCATGGGCGGCGTGAAGTTAGCGGCCATGCTGCACTGGGCCAGCTGCTGGCTGCTGCTCGGCGGCCTCTCCACCACGCAGCCCTGAGGAGACTTGACGCTGCAGGTTGGGGGAGAGCTGATGCTGGTCTGCTGCAGCATGCTACAGCTGCCACTGATGTTGGACATCTGCTGGGTGACAGCACAGCTGCTCTGCGTCAGGTTGCTGGAGGTGAGGCTGCTGTAGGAGCAGCTGTTCTGCGAAGAGCCGTTTCCGCAAATGCTGCCGCCCATGGTGGAGTCGTAGCTACTCGGGTTTTCGTAGTTCTCCGTTGTGCTCTCGATGCTGCCCAGGTCGCTAAACCCGCTGTCCACGACTTGCTGGGAGTGGTCTGACACCGACGGCACATCCATCATGGGACTGGTCTCCATGTTCTGCAAAGACGGCACCGAGATGGCACTTTGATCTGGGCTGATTTGGGCATAGCTGTTTTCCAGGGCAGGGACGCTTGGGCTGTTGACAGAACGTACTGACTGGCCAGGATGGGAATGGACGGATGAAACGGGGCTACTGTGGTCTGACTGCTGGCAGTCGTCCAGAGTGGTGGCGATCTGTGGACTTTGGTCTGCATGGGTGTAGTTCTGTAGGCTTCTACAGGCCTCTTGAGTCTCGGCACAATCCTGAAAAGTGTCATCCTGTTCACTATTCTCCTGTGTCAAGGACTGAACCGCCTGAACGGTCTCGGAGTCGATTTCCATGGTTGCGCTGTTTCGCTCTTTGAACTCGGCACCTGCTTCTTCACTGCTCTTCCGGTCTTGCTTCTGGGCCTGTTCTTCCGGGGGTTCCTCATCGGATTCAGGTGCAGCTTCGGGGTCTCCAGCAAGCTCCTTAGGTTCACCGTTACAAGCAGCTGCAAGGTCAACGCCACAGTCCATTAAGACCTCTGAGTTCGAATGACTCGGCTGGACACTAAGGTCTAAAAAAGCCTCTTGGTTTTCCAGGACTTCTTTGAAGGCTTCTCTTGGGCGTTCTTCCTTCTCCACTTCTGTACACTCCATGTGGCTGTCGTCTTCGTCATCTGCGTCATGACCCTCGTTGTGAGATGGCTCTTCATCCTCTTCCTCCTCCTCTTCATGATCGTCCAAGGGAACAGGGTCTTCTTTGTCCAAGCAGACTTCTGGTTCTTCTTTCTCCTGATTTTTAGCACCACCTGGGTCTTTTTCCACATTTTCTTCTTCTTCCTCCTCCTCCTCCTCTTCTTCCTCCTCCTCCTCTTCGTCTTCTTCTTCCTCCTCTTCCTCCTCCTCCTCCTCAGGTTTGATTAGATCATCTTCTGGTTTTTCACCCCGCGACTTATTTGGACTTAGAGGTGCGCATGTTTCGTCCCTTCTGTTTTCGTCCCGAGGCAGCAGGGGCTCCGTGGTTTCCTTGACCTCCTCCTCAATCCTGGTGGGAGTGGGGCTGGTTTTGTCCCCCGGAGTCTCCTTCTGTTCTTCTACTGTTATCTGGTCATCAGGTTCCATGGGTGTTTCCGGCGGGGTGTACAAGTTCAGTTTGAATCCGGTCTTCCTCTCTTTGTTCGGCCTCCACTTAGACAGACCACGTTTTGTTCCTTTTGGCCATACTTGTTTGCACTTTAGAGGTTCAGGATTGTCTCTACTGCTGTCTTTCAAGTTATCTGTATTGTCATCCGTATTGTCTTAGCGAGGAGACAGAAATGGGAGGAAGAAAAACAAAGGCTTAGAAAATATCACCTTGAACAACTTGAATTCATTCTTCTGAATCAGTATACGCTGCTTTTGATTTATTTAAGAGTTGAAGATAAAGACAAAATCAAAACTAATATAGAATCATAATGTGCTATAAACCAAGTAAAGAACCTAGGTCTGGGAAAATAATAAATGTCTCAAATAGTCCCTCCCTCCCCCTCCTCCCCACTCCAAGAGAAAGTTGTGCTTTTTATAGAAAGCACATGGATATAGACAACTACAATAAACTGCTTTGAGTTTAATAAATAAGACATTCTGATGTAAAAGCCCAGAAATTCCACAATGTTAAAAAAAAAAAAACAACAACAATTTGAACATGTACAAATTAGAAACCACAGGGGAAAAGGGACTAATGCTAGCTCATCTCCAAAACACCACTGTCAAGGAGAAATGAACAGAAGCCTAATTCACATATCTATCCTGAGTAAGTGAATTCCTGTTAGTGGGCATTTACTAGATTTCAATGATCTCAGATGACATTATTTACTTTGAATTGAATGTTCTCTCTGGCATTAAAGTCAACTGTGCACCTGACACAAATGAAGAAATACCTAAATTTGCCCAATACAAATGCATCTGTAATCTACTAGAGGATCATTTTTGCATGACACAAACTGTAATGTATTTGCCATGAAATGATTGAGTATTTATACTCTAGGTATTCTTTTGATCACTAATTCTGTCCACATTGTATTTAGGATCAATCTGTTGCTTGAGTGTAAGGTTTGAACACTACAGTAAATAAGAAACAAACCGTAACTGTCATGTTCATTTTAACTCAGTTAATCTTATTTCTACTGTAACATTCTGCACTTAGGAATATAAAGGGATTTCTTTTTAAAGATTTTACAAAATATATATATATATATATATATATATATATATATATATATATTTTGTCCATTTATTATAGAAAAAGAGCACAAGCAGGGGGAGGGACAGAGGGAAAAGCAAACTCCCCACTGAGCCCGATGTGGGGCTCGATCCCAGGACCCTAGGATCATGAACCAAGCCGAAGGCAGACGCTTAACAACTGAGTCACATATCCTTATGATTCAGCAGGGAACTCAAAAATCCAAGCCAAAAGGCAAGGAATGGTTGCTTTTAAACAGGGAATCATAGACGATTCACTGGTGTTAGCAATTTTTTTTTTAGAGGATGGGGTGGGGTGTTCCTGCCAACAGCAAATTAAAAATAGTAATTTAAAAGGAAGGACAATTAATTTCCTCACTATCCTATATTATCAAAGCTAATACTGACGGTGTGAGTAAGTTTAAATGATTCTTGATAATAATGTGTCCTACGACACCACTAATTATAAGTCGCATCATCGATTTACTCAATTTATTTTTCAGGAAGAAAGAAACTACAGCATTCAGTGCTAACGCTGACAGGAATATAAGCCCTGATTCCGGAAATATTAAGTGTGGGAAAAAAAGTACTTGTGAGAATCAAGGAGTTGCATGTGTTTCTTATTGAAAGACTTCAGAGTTTTTAAGGATAAGCCAATTTCTGGAAAAGTAAGATGAACCCACCTAGAGGAATGTTCTGGCCTTAGAAGTTGTTTAAAATAAAACCCAGTTCCAGGAAGAAGGGATAGAACCTTTTATGAATGAGTGAGGACAGACGAGCTCTTACTCCTGCTGGGTCGACACAACCTCCGAGCTGCCTCTGGGTGGTCACATACGAGACATACAAAAGGATGAGATTTTTGTAATCCCTCCACTTACCTCGACAAGGATCAGCACTCTTAAAACAATGATTGTCTTTTTCGTCGTCTTCCTCTGTTTGTCTTTTCTTCCCAGGCTGATGCTGGAATGCTTTTCTCAGGGCCGGCTTCCCGCCGTCTTCCTCTACTTCAATCTCACAGGTAGGCTCCAGGTGCGGCATTGGCCTCTCTTCATCTGAGTTGTCAAAGGGCTCATTCAGGACTTCGGTCGTCTCAGAAATGGTCTCAGTTGTGACGCTGCTGTTGATCCTCCTGCGTTTACGACCCCTTTTCTTCTTCAGCACAAAAGGCCTCTGAAATTAATTCCAAACATAATACATAAGAGCTCATGAGAAATTAAATGTTTGAGTCGAAAGGTAGCAAACACGTACCGAAGGCCTGTCTGAGCATCCTACACGTAGAGGTTTCTCTAATGCCTTTGTACTTAACCTTCCCTGTGATGTTTAACATCCCTCCTGGGCTCTAACTACACAGGCAAGTGTTTTCCAAATAAAACAGTTGTTTACTCAAGAAGATGCTTTGAGAGGGAACATCGCCTCAGCTTAACTGTAGATTTTTAAAACCGAAGGTTTGCTTTTCTAACATCCATTTTCCAGTGGTACTTGCAGACTCCAATATTCTGTGTATCATCGCTATTCAGTCATCACGGACACAGAGTCTCCAGAAATGTGGCAATAATTGACTAGCCACTGGGTCACTCATTTAATACCCAGTAACTGTTCACAGAGCACTTGCTATACGCGAAGGAGATCTGACGGTGTACAGGGCTAAACTCGTTTCCCATTTCACAGGACTTCAGAATGAGGAAAAGGGGAAGAGGACAGTGGTCTAGAAGAAAGAATTATTCTATTTAAAATGTTTAGAGTCACGTGCTGATGACTGCATGGATGTCAGCAACACGTTAACTCTATAAAGTATATTACAGAGGCATCTAAAAAATGAAAACACACGTGAAATCCGTCTCATCTATTTAAGACACAATTTTTTTTTCCTAATTGCACCACAGGCTGGCACAGTTGACTCTTCATAATAGCAATTATAAAATACTTTCGCCCGAGCAAAAAAGTATTTAATGAGGCAAAATTAAAACACAGGAATAGCCCATTTGCTGCTAAAATGTAATCTGTCAATAAGACCTGAAAAATGATTTAAAATACTTTGCAAAGAAGGTTCAACATGCTTGGTTAAAACTCAAACTCTAAATAAACTGTATCAAAGACTGTTGGCTCACATTAACTCTCTGAATGTTCACATGTAAACCTGATAATCATATTCTGTAATTTACCATTTATGGTTATTAACACCCCCGGTCAGCCTGTCCTCCCTAACCCACTAGAATTCACCCAATATAAAGAACTGATTTTTTCCAGACGGAATCCATTTATATGATGGGAATCCGTATCATGCTTTGGGTAATTCTGGTTTTTGAGGTTTTTAAGACAAATTTCTTTTGTAGTACGTAACACCTGAATACATTTTCCTTGTAAGAAATCCAAAGATGACTCCCAAGCCTGCAGTTTACTTTCTGGGATGCTCTTTTCTACCCCTGTCGCTGCAGCTGCCCCTCCACTAACAGCCCACCAGGCTGTGAGTTAGGACCGAGGGTTCTTTGAGACCCAGTAGGCAGATGACCTTGGGGCAGAGCCCCAACTTGTGTTATTTCTAAGTCTTGGCTATCCTAACAATAGCTGGTTCCTCACTATGTCACAGATACTGAAGACAAAGATATCAGATCTGGGTTGAACAATTTATTACCTAAGAACAAAATTAATTTTTTACTTTCTGCACAAGCTATATTTAGAGAGGCCACCAGGCTACGAAAATTTCAGCACTGTGACTTGGCCACAAATGCCAAGTATCAGTATCTGCATGGAGAGCCCGAAATACCTCACCTTCTTATTCTATGCCAGGAATACGAAAAAGAAATAGTTATCAGGGGCACTGGACTTGGGAGTCAGGGTACTCATCTGGTTCTGGCTCCGTCTCTTAAGGAATTGTGTGACCTTGGACAAGTCTCCTAGCCTCCTTAGGCCTTGGTGTTTTCATCAAAATGCACTGAAGGGTGGTTTAAGTGCTCTCCAGGGCCCTTTTCTGCTCCGGAAGTCTGACTAACTCTAGTCCCACAAACCAGCAGGTGGCAGTAACGCCTAGACAAGGAAGCCTGCCTATCCCCGTTTTCCTGTCCCAGCACTAACAAACCTCACAAAAAAGTAAACACAATCATGACTGTAAGATAAACGATGATGATATATGATCAGCAGGGCCAAGTACAAATAAACTACACCTAAAGAACAGAGAGTGAAACAAATGCTAATAGATTGCTTACAATGACAAGATTTGATTGAAGCGGACACAGACTGCAAATCTAAACAGACACATACCTTTCTCTTTATGGCAACTGATTGTGGTTTAGTCAATCTTGGAGGAGAACTCTGAATATTTTCTTCTTCGTCGTCCTCCTCCTCCTCCTCCTCCTCCTCTTCTTCTTCCTCTTCTTCCTCCTCTTCCTCTTCCTCCTCTTCCTCCTCCTCCTCCTCCTCCTCCTCCTCTTCTTCACTGCTATCTTTAGACAGCTCCATCAGCTGCCCTCGCTCCCCTGCCACTGTCCGGCTCTCCGGGGAATGCAAATATTTATTTTTCGATTGTACTTTTGCAGGTGATTGCCTACTGTTCGCTCTAGAGGAAAGGATTTCTTGCTCCTCCTTTTCCCAGCAGCTAGCTTGTTCCATTAGCCGCTCAGCCTAAGGGGGGGCAGGGAGGGTAGAAATGGTTGGCCAGAGAAAGGGCAGTTAAGCCAGAGTCTCCAAGGATCAAAGGCAAAGGATCTGTTAAGTCATTTCTGACCAGGATAGTCAGCCAGCCAGCCAAGCAACATTCCAGCTGCAACATCTCAGGACTCTTTTGCATCAGTTAGGATAACAAATCAAAGAAGATTGGGTTTCATGGGATATTTAGCAGTATTAATGATGCAGCGAATTGATTTGAGTCCTTTATCACTACATTACATGCTCACTGGCATGGAGCACTTTAAGCAAGTTCATAAACACAAAGAATCGATTGACATTGCAGCCTTGGAGCTCAGCACCAAATGTGATCTGATTACATGCTGTCAGTAGTGAAAAATGCTGCTTTGTGATCAATGATAAATGTTTCATTTTTCATACTCAATTCAATAAAATTATCATGTCTTACCATGCAACCTCAGTTAGGATAAATTAGTGCCATATCATTTCACAAGCTCTCTCTACATAACCAAGCCTTTGACAACGATGGTAATGACTTTCCTAGCTTAAGAATCCTGCAAGATTGAAGTCACACAACTTAGGCAGATGAAGCCAATCATTACCTCTTTCTCAGCTTCTCGCTCCTCTTCAGAAACTGCAGCATTAGAAATTAAAATTGGGGTCCACCTTAGACTTTCTGGATCAAGTTCATTGGTCCGGGAACAGGTTTTCAGCTTTTCCATGTGGCCCAGTATCAACTTTTCCCTTCTAATGATGACAAATCTGCAATGCGATGAAGCAGAACAAAGTGCAATCGAAAGCTGAAATTTTATTTCACCTTCACATGTTGACCAATGCTAGCACTATTACCCAGGGTGTGACTGATGAGAAAGCTCGTCAATGGAAAGGTATGGCAAATGGAAATCCGACCAGCAAAAAAGTATCACTTCCTGTTTTCTATTTAGGAGAAAGGTTTTGATAATACTTTCGATCAATCTCTTATCTTAAACCAGAATGTATCCCTCTAATGCCAGGGACCCTTACTGGAGTAAGCTGCTTGAGAGGCCGCCAACGAGGCCCAGGCATTTCGTACTCACCTGCCATCCCGCTTGTCAATCATGTGGAGGTGCTGCAGAGTGGTGGCGATGTCATGGGGGCACATGCCCGTGGCTCTGCTGATGGCCTTGATACTGATGTGCCTCTCCTGGTGGCGGTAGAGATATTCTAAGATGACACTCTTCCAGTAGGCCAGGTAGGAGAGGCGGCCCAGATCGGAGAGTGGCTTCTCAGGAGACCCTGCTTGGCCCTCTCTTCTAGAAAGCAAATAGCCTAGGGCAGAAAAAGCCAAAGTTGACCTCAATGTGGTGTTTTCAGACATTGGAACGGGCCACTTGGAAAAATGTAAGTAGCCACAAGGTAAAAACAGCACATCAGACTTCACATATGCGATCCTTCTCGGTTATAGTGATCTGATCTCCATCAAGTTTATGCTACTGAGCCTTTTGTAGTAGCACTGTAAGTCCATTTCCATAGCCAGCAGCAGTGTTCCAAATACGGGTCACGGCATATTTAACAAAGCCCAGGTTGAGGATGTTACTTCTGATCAATTTCAACATCCAAGTTTCCCACCAGCTTTAGATTCTTTCAAAAAAAGAAATGTCAGGCACTTACTCTGAAAGCCTGTCGAGGGATCACCCCAAACATTAATGGGCAAGTTGTTTTCCGCAGGAAGGACCTAATGACCCTTTGACAGCTGGGTCTTAATAAAGGAGAAGGGTCTCTGTTGACTCGGGATTCTATATTGCTTGTTACATTTAACTAGTCGGCTGATCTGAAGCTTTGTTGCAGGACTAAGGAGAGAATGTCTTTCAAGTCAACTGCTGCAACTCGTATCAGCTTCACTAGCGCTACTTTCACTCCTTTCATGTAAATTAATTTATAATCCAACCCCAGAACGCTGCTTCTACAAATTAGAACAAAACAACCTCCTTAGAACTAACTGTTTCATGTATATTCAGAAAATCCCTGAGCACAATGAGCTTCTGAATGTGCACTCTACAGCGTTATGGTGAAGGTTCCTTGGCAAAGGGACTTTAAAATGATTTAGAACTTCAAATCCACTTGAAGGTTATGAATGAAAGCTGGCAGCTGTCTTCGTAATTAAGAACCACTTACGGAGGAGAGAAGAAATGCTATAAACTAATGATGTCTACCTTGCTCTAATTATCGATTTCAATAGCCTCACCTTCATGAGCTTCCTAAATTTAAACAAACATCAGCCACATACAGTAGGTGGCAGCAATTACAAAATCATGGTGCTCTGTAAACCACCCAAATCTTCTTTATCTACATTTCCAAAATGGCTGCAGTCTCAAGAATTTTCTCAATTTTGGATTTTTTTCTTAGAAGAAGAAATCAGGCCTCTGATGCATTCTCCTGGCTCTCAAAATCACGGCAGATAATGCAGAAAGAAGAGAACAAGAAATCCAGTCTGACCCTAGAGGGGTGTAACCACAGCATTTCGCATTTTGACGGTTTTAATCTGAATGTCATTATAAAGAACAAGCATATATTTAACTTTAGGCTTTCCTGAAGTCTTTTGACTTATTTGTCTCCTTAACTCAAGTTTAAGTGTAACGTAGTTGATTGAATGCAAACAAGCACAACATTTTCCAGTCAAGCCGCTGTCGACACGTCATTCAGCTGCACAGAGGGGCAGTCAGGAGCAGTGTGTCAGGAATGCTAACAGTGACGACCTCGGTGCTCAATCCAGCCCAGATCGTGCCCTGTCAGTTTGGAGAAGAGGGCTCTGCCGCTCAAGTACAAAGGGTGCCCAGACCTCCCACCACAGATAACTGGCACGTCCATCACCTGCCTCCCAAGTGCTTGGCACATGCTCAGCAATTCACCCTGCTGGATGGAGGACCCAGCTCTGTGCCTGTGTTGGGGGGGAGAAGACCACAGTATCCAAGCTATGGAACTACTGCCCCTGTGATCACGAGATCCCACAGTTAAAAGTCTCCTGCAGTGACTGTGAAATTCCCTAGTCCCTCACTGGTTCTTATCTGAACCCCACAGTTAGGGCCACAGAGCCCCACCCACTCCCGCTGCCCAGCAGGAAGATTTCTGTACAACCAAAGCAGTAAGAAGGCGACAGTGCCCGTCCTACCTTCTATTCTCCACTGCTACGAGCAACCTTGCCCAGGAGCACGTGGGTTTCTTTGTTCTGTCTTTTCTTCCCTCAATCGCTACCCTGGGCTCAGCTAGAATCCTCCCCAAAACCTATTCTACACAGCTGTTCACGTTTTCACCCCGAGGTAGTATGAACACTCCTTTATCAGGTCCTCAGCCTGAACCGCTCAGGTCCCTGCAACTCTCAGGCATCCTGGGGTCTGTGGAGAGCATTTCAGCATAAACTTTACAGCACCTGTGAGTCCCACCACGATAAGTGGCGGTCTCCGGGGACCCCCAACGTGGACACAGTGTGTGGTCTGTGGCTGCTACTGCCACGGCAGAGTCCTGTGGCCCGAGGTGGGCTGGGGAGGCAGCGGCAGGGCACCAAGCCCCGCTGCGCACGCGTACAGGGAGCCTGCTAAGCGCACGGACTTTCACCACAAGCACCCGTACAATGCACCCAGGGAAGGCCACACGGCAGGAAGACTACCAACATCTGCCAGCAGGTGATACTCTCCTGCGCGCCGGGGAGAAAAAAATCGTACACCAAAACTCCCACCTGGAAACATCAAGCAGGATTTCAGGGATGCTGGGCACCAATGTTTGGGACCACACAAGCCGTGGTCTAAAGGTATCACTACATTCCCTGGAGGTAGATTTTTTTCTCTGGCTCAGGAGACCCTCAAGGAGCTTGTCCCAACGAAAGGATCTTGTACTTAAGCTGAAAGTCATTTAGAAGTCCATGGTCTCCTCCTGAAGGGGACATTTTAAAATTAAACGGAATCCATTTCCACAATCAAAACGACCAAAGGTCAATTTCTGATCCCTTACTACTTAAGTGAAATCACATGTAGTATGTTAAAATGTATAGCTTAGAACACAAAGTTGTCTACTCTACAGATGCACCAGGTTGATACAGTACTGAAACTTCCCCTGCAGGAGGCACTTTCCCTCAAGAAAGTTGTAGCTGGTAGCACTTCACTAATCTGACCTTTGTTTTTTCTTTCTTCCCTTCCAAGATTTGATATTTATTTATTTATTTATTTGAGAGAGAGAGAGAGAGAGAGAGAGAGAATGAAAGGGACAGGGAGAGTGAATCTGAAGCGCACTCTCCATGGGGCTCGATTCCACAACCGCAACATCATGACCTGAGCCGAAACCAAGGGTTGGATACTTAACCCACTGAGCCACCCAGGCGCCCCCACTCTGACCTTTGTAACATGTAAATGACTTAAAAAATGAATTTCCTGCTATCTTTTGTTTCCTTCTCCTTTTTTCTAGGCTCCTCAATTCATAATTACTACATAGCCAACTGACAGAATAATTTTTGTAAGAACATTAAGATTGTTTATTACAGTGATATGGTGGTTTATGTTACAGCTCTTACATTTAACTTACCAAAAGATTCTGAATAACTGATCTAAGATGCAGGGAAATAAAAAGCACTTATCTTGGAAGCTGGTATATTATCCTGAAGATCTGAAACAAGTACAATACACCCCTGGTGAACAGATTCCCACGGTGCCCAAACACCTTTCCTTAACTGAGGATACTTTCAATCAGAAAACCTGAACTATCCCCCTTGGGGAACCTGGCTGTTCAGGCTAAAAACAAAGTGGTGTTTGGAGGACAAATCCCAGTAGCTGCAATATAATTAATTGCTGGTGAAATTATTCCCTTTAAATTGTCTGTGAGCCAGAGGTGCTGGTGAACACTTTTTTCTGTGATCAGGAGACTTGTAATTGGAAACTGACTGGCCCATAAGCCCCTCACCCACATCAACTATCTCCATACAGTTGAAAGCTGGTTTTCTCTTTTGCTTTACTGCAACAACTTATCCAAAGGAAGATGAAGTCTGAGTTTCAGTGTATGGACCACACACTTCAATCAAAAGATTACCGAAGTGTTGGGGCACCTGGGTGGCTCAGTGGGTTGAGCCTTCAGCTTAGGTCATGATCTCGGGGTCCCAGGATCGAGTCCCGCATCGGGCTCTCTGCTCAGCAGGAAGCCTGCTTCCTCCTCTCTCTCTCTCTGCCTGCCTCTCTGCCTACTTGTGATCTCTCTCTTCTGTCAAATAAATAAATAAAATCTTAAAAAAAAAAAAAAGATTATCAAAGTGTTTTCTTAAGGGGAAAGTTAAGAACAATGTGTTGTCGGCAAAAAGTAGCATTTCTAAACTGTATTGACTGCATAGGACTCCAATTTACCTCGCTTCCCTGAAGGCTGACCTACTTGTAGTAAGAATCAATTCTCATGGTAACTAGCCCCATTCCTTGTGTTTGAAATGGTTAACTCCATTCTAGGGAGAGGGGAAAAAGTAGAAAGTTGCCTTTGTGTAGACAGATCTATTAGGATAAGGAGAGAGCTATCTAGACAAGGTCAAGATTTATTTTTACAGACCTAAATTCCCAAATTAATTCAGCTCCCAGCATATTAACTGGAAGGTTAACCCTTGTTTAATATGAAACATTCCTTCCTTTTAAACTAGTAATATTTCAAAATTGTACACTGGACCAGAAGTAGAATAATGTTCATGGATAAGGATTCCCCCCCCCCCCCCACAAAGGCAGCCACCCCTCATTTTGCACACCTTCATCTTCTACCATCTGGAACCAAAACATACGAACTTCCTCAAGTACAAAGTGTGAACTTTGGCAAGCTACTCCCAATTCCCATCTGTCTGGATTATGTGCATCTGGGGTTACTAGCTGCTTTTAGGGTAAGATAATCTTCGAGGATTACACACCTTTCATCAGACACCTGTTTAGCTCAGCAAACCTTGCTGAAAGGTTCCTATCACTAGACAGCACTGGGTCTGCAAGCCTGGGAACTGACACGAGGCCACGATTTATGGCAGCTCTGGAGCGGAGGAAATCTGATGGCTCTAACAATGTATCTCGTGACTAGGGACTGAAATTCACTGGTCTCTGCTCATCTGTTACTGGTTTCTGGGGTTAAGCAGCTCTGTGACCAAGTGGATGAATGGCGTGTTATCAGTTTAAACAGTGATAAATGAACCTGACAGGCTATTTATGTCTGCTTGCTGAAATCTCGTGGTGGTTTTGCAATTAGTAAGGAAGGAAGCTGAACCTTAGTCTTCCTACTGTTTTCAGAGAACCGGAGTGTTCCAAATGACCCATGACCTGCCAGATTTCTTACTATTTTCCATTTATTAGAAGATATAAATGTATCCCTAACAGAAAGGGAAATTTTGGATTTCTGAATTATTTTATACTTTAAGAGACTGGTTTCAGAATGTGAAATGTGACCTCTCTCCCATAATTCTATGGGTCTGAAATGTTATAAAACAATTTGAATAAATATTGCTGGACTTTTCTACAGGCTTCTCTGTCTACTTCCTATCCACCAGTGGTTTTCAGAGACTGGCCTCCCAGACCGGCAGTATCCGCATCCTCTGGCAACTTGCTGGAACTGCAAATTCTCAGACCTATGAACCAGAATCACCGGGGGCACGACCCAGCACTTCTGCTTTAAGAAGCCCTCCAGGTGACTTTGAGCACACAGATGGGAGGAGAGCCGCTATCACCTCTACTGGGGAGCTGCTTTTGATGTGGATGTGAAAACCGCCTTTTGCAGGAGGAGAGCCCCTGGGTAGACAGTGGGACTAAAGAGCCTCGATGGGCAAGGAGACCTCACTCAGCAACTTGATGGCAGAAAACTGGGGACAAAAATCTCCAAAGCCCCAGACAGAAATTCAGCAAGAGGTCACTGATTTGCTGAGTGGCTCTGTCCATAAATTTTACGTCTGTACTTCTTAACCATCATTGTGCAATCACCTGTCACTACAACTGAGCTCTGACTTGGTAGGTCGGGGATGGGGCCTGAGATTTTGCATTTCTAACAAGTTCCTATGCTATGGAACTCGGGCCATGCTTGAATTGCAAGGGTTTCTACATTCAATCACTAGTTCTCAAGTTCTTTGGTCTTGAGACCTCTTTGTACATAAAAAATTATTTTAGAGCTTCCATTCATAAGAGCTATACCTATTAATTTTATAGAGAAATTTGAAAAATATTTATTTATTAATTCCTTAAGGACCAATAAACCCATTAGGTGTTAACATTTTTTTTTTTTTGAAGATTTTATTTATTTATTTGACAGAGATCACAAGTAGGCAGAGAGGCAGGCAGAGAGAGGGGGGAGAAGCAGGCTCCCCACAGAGCAGAGAGCCCGATGCGGGGCTGGATCCCAGGACCCTGGGATCATGACCTGAGCCGAAGGCAGAGGCTTTAACCAACCCACTGAGCCACCCAGGCGCCCCATGTGTTAACATTTTCATATGAAAAAAATTGTATTTTCCAAAATGCCAAAACAAACAAACCAAAAAAAGAGGGTGATGCTGTTTTGCATTTTTCTGTAAATCTCTTTACTATTTGTGGTTTAAGAGAAAAGCTACATTCTCATATCTGCTTTGGTATTCAATCTGTTTGATATCACAGGTCATGAAATTACTTGAAAACTCCAATGCACACTCATAAGAGTGCAAAGTACAAGTAGCATCTTAGTATTACTTTGAAAATAGTTATGACCTTGCGGACTCCCTAAGGGGCCTTAGGGATCCCCCAGAGTTCCTGGACCATACTTTTGAGACCATCCACATTAAATAAAAAAATGACAAGAATTTTTAAAACTTGGGCAACAAGGCCACAGGTATTTTAAAACAATATGGCACTTATTAAAAAGATAGTAGGACAGTCATACGAGGGACTACAGGTTGCTTAAGAGCAAAGGTGCTAGAACCAGACCACCTGGAATGGAATCCAGGGTCCACTATGTACCAACTATGTGACCTTGGCTGGCCAAGTTATTTAATCTCTCTATGCTTCAGGTCCCCCATCCATAAAATCTGGAGAATAATCGTACCTTTCTCTTAGGGATGTCATCAGAATTAAATGCATAAATGTAAAGTATGCAGAACCATGCTTGGCACGTTATTGAAACGCTACGTGTTAGCTACTATAGTTATTCAAAATAATGAATGAATGAAACCTCAAGGGGATCATTTGGGTGACTAGATGTACTTAATGTAGGGGAAGAAAGAAAACATGGAAGAGAATGTAGACAGAAGGAAGAAGGCAGACTGCTCTACAAAATCAGATTAAGAAGATCCACCTCTGTTTTCCTACTTTTGACTTAGGCACCTAAAAATCATCCATTTACTCCAACGCCTTAGACAAAAGTTCTCCTCTCCTCTCCCTAACCCCCAGCTAACCACCCAAATATAAATTTAATTAAAGAAAGCAGCCATGAAAAAAAACACAACGTATTCTGCCTCAGGAATGATCTTAAGAAACTGGCAACTACAGTTCACAGCAAGCACAGTTCTGTGCTCCCCCAAATTCCCTTTGGCCCTTAAGTCCTTAACTTCAAGGACTATCCTCAGAAAACAGCAAGGCCTTCAAACCACAATAACAATGATTGCTTGAGGGCGTCAGAGGTACCCAGAGACATTCCCAGGACAGATGAAACAAAGACCCAAATGTTCTAGAAGACCCAAGTTTGTCCCTGGGAAAATGGTCTGAGACAGAGGAAGGAGACAGCGGGTCTTTGGGGGGATGGAAGGCTGGCTGCTCTGGGTCACGTACCAGACTGTGTCTATCTAGGCCCCCTTTTAAGATCTCCCTTCTCTCAAGCTCCTGAGCAAACTGCTCAGGATGCTGAGGTCTGGCTCAGTTATGTGGAGGCAACACTGGTCTCTCACTGAACCGGGCACCCGCCTCCTTCCTCTCCCTGGGGAAGAGCATATGGTAGGGGCACGACCCCACGCTGCTGTGTGTCTGTGCAAAAACCTACAGACCATGCTGGAACTTACCAGAAAAGTTCCATGATTCTGTGACTGGGAGTGAAGAAGGTGGTCATTCTGTGTGTCAGTCACCCGCGGAATATAGAAACTCACCTATTATATGAACCCACAAATAGGGCATCAGGCAGCAGGAAAGGGGACGCTCCTCCCTCTGTGGTGCCCTTGTGTTGAGGAGGGCGAACACCTGTGAACGAGCTTCTGAGTTGGGGATGACCAGGGCCAGAGACAGACCTCTGTGAGATAGTCACAGGCCAAAAATGAGTCAATGGTATTTTTTATAATGGATAATCTAATTCATTGAGGATGGCTCTAGTTATCCTTTCTTTATCCTCTAGTCTAGCCCAATGCTTCTCAACCTGGCTATCCATCAGAATCACTTAGGGGCTTTCAAAAACCACAGATGTCTGTATCCTACCCAATCTCAACTCCTGTTTATCTCCGGCCAAACTGGTCATGGACATGTATTATGGGATGTATTAAGCAGAGGGTCCTGAGGACTCTACCATGGCCAGAATGTTAAACAGGGGTGTGACACCGGTCCCACTGCTCCACTACTGCCACCCCAAAGGGCTGTGGCAGTAGCAGTGTTGGCCGATGAGAAATCCAAGTAGAAGGTCAATCTTGGGGAAAACGGAGTCACCTAAGGATTGAGACTAAAGGGAGGAGATGGTCACTTGGTAAAGAGGGACAGACTTCACAAAGGAGTTTTCTTTCTTCAGAGGTTTAACTGAGGAGTATTTGTTGACATATGGCATGTTAACACACCAGCAAGGTTCTGGTCTGGTGTACTAGAAGAACATAATTTCTCTAAGAAGATGATCACATACGAAATAGACCGAGCCTCTCAATTTCTTCGTTATGAAAATGAGGCACCTCTGACAAAGGCTGAAATGGTCACGGAGGAAGAGATCTGTCAATATCACTTATTCCCAAACTAAACCATTTGGGGCAGGATTTTCAAAAAGATCTTCCCTTAAATATAACTGGGATGGAAACACATTCTTCACGAAGCCCACTGCTTATTACCAATCTAACTTTAAGCTCTGACCCATCACCCGGAGGCACCTCTAGTTAGGTATAGAGAAAGTACTAGGACCATGGCCTTTAAAGTGACAGAAATTAGAAAGACATGTCAAAATAATGCCTTCCTCTTTGACATTTTTGATTTTCCACAGCTCAAACCACTTTTAAATTCTGGCAAGTTTTAGGAAAATTTTCAAACACAAAACATTTTTAAGATGAAGTAATTTGGCATTTTAAAATTATTTCCTTTCTACTATAAACAGGCAAAAGTCCACTTTTCAATCCAAAAAACTATTTCAGAAACAAATTTAATTCTTCCAAGGTAAGACCTGGATAAAATGTTCACGCCTAAGCAACAAAATCCTGGTAACAAGAATTTACCATTGAGAAGTTGTAAGATTTTAACATCACATTCAACACGTATGCACTTCAAATGAAGCATCTGGTCCAAGTAAAGAGCTGCTTTTAGTGCCTCACCTGTAAGACCATTCTCTGGTTGTTGGAACGTTATAATTGAACTTTTCCTTAGATAAACTAATAAAAGCAACAACGAGGCTGAGGTTCTGTGGAGGCAGCTGAGGTGGTTCACAGCGAGCTGCCTGGTCTAATCCTACCCGCAGACTAAGGGAAAGTGCTTCTAGCAGTGTGGACCCTGCCGCGATTTCAGAACCAAGCTCTGGGACTCTGGGAATCGGAACGGTTAGAAGAGCAACTCTCCTTTTTGTTGGCACTCGCACAACCTACCCAAAATTCTGTGTGTGTGTGTGTGTGTGTGTACCAGCTATAATTTTCTAAAACAGAACAAAGAAATGTAATTCTGAGTGATAAGCTTTCACACAGCAAACACAATCCTACAGCAATACTGAAGAAAGGAACGAGTGAGGAATACAAATCTCTCTAAAGATTTTCTTTGTCCTTAAATTACATTTCAAAGGGAATCTGTCATTTTTTGGGATAACGTTCGAAAATCAAAGCACAGATCATTGCCCAATCTGACTGATCAATTAATGTTGAAAACGTAAGGTGGGGAACCTATCTCCAGTTGTCTTCAGGTCATTTAGACGAACAGTCCCATCCCACTGGTCTACAGAACTCGAAACCATCTTTTTTCACTTAAAACCTCTGGCAGTAAATGGCGAAATGGCGGCATCCCCACTGGGTGACTGATGAGCCCATCCTGGCAGACCAGCAGCCCATGTGCAGGCTGTGGTGGGATGAGGTGCCCCATTAAGTGGCTGGCTGGTTTGCCAGCAGCTCGGTGTCACCTAGGTATCCAGCCTTTAATCCTATAGGAACCTTAGAGCCCAAAGTGGCTAGAGTTAGATGTTAGCTGTTGGAGAAACACAAACGTATAAAATATCATCCCTGGCAATATTTATTAAAAGACTCCCATTACGAGCCCTTCAGTGAGTAGGTGATACCTTTCTCCAAGTCCACTGCACTGCCTCCCTAAAGCCAGCAATGCTTAGAGCTGAGCCTTCAGTAACAATATATTAGTATCAGCACAGCTATGGCCACGGTATTATCCCCGTGAGCCTTTTACTGCGGGGTCACTGTTAATCAAAGAATCTCCATTCATCTTTCCAAGGACTGGAGTGGTTTAGTCCTGTGTTCAGCAGCTGAGTGTGTCCTATGTTCCAGGCGCTTTCCTAGTCAGGGTGTGCAGAGACACTCCATTTTCTAAATTTAATAAGGAAAAAAGCTCTGGGAGTTTAATTTCTAAACTACTATGCAACTGCTGAACGCAAGAACCACAAACTACATAAATAACAGGAACTCGAATAGACATGTTAACAGCTAAAGTTCATTTTTAAGAATCAATTCAATATGCTACATTGCAAGCAATCAATCACACCGCAATCATCATTTACAAATCAAAGTACAAGACAGATACTCATGGGGTATATACAAGTAGGTGGAAGTGTGTGATTATGGACAAGCAGATTGAAACTGTAAATTATGTAACTGTCTCTTGTAATTACCCTGCTTGAGAACCAAAAGAAACTTCCTGTATAATTTTGCAGGAGAATGGGGACGGAGATACAGAATTGCTTTTTAGTTGGGTTTAACCCTTCAATAGCTATTTAATTATGTGTGATAAGGTCAAAGAAAGTTTATGCTTAATTTATGAAGAGTTGTCAGGGAGGTATTTCAAAGTAATCCTCCGAAAAGCTGCAGATTATTAATGAAACCCGATGATTTCGCTTCCTCCTCGGGAAAGATTTATCTAAATTATTTGGTAAAATAAACAACATTCAAAACAAATTCACAGACGTCATTCATTTTATTTTCTCACTAACAACGTTCATTATGGTCTCCAGTTTTTAACTGGATGCAACTTGAAAAGCTGCAGGGGTAGAAGGCTGTCAAGAGTTCTCAGACAAAAAAAAAAAAAAAAAAAAAAAAAAGAGTTCTCAGACATATCTTCTGCTTTGGTAGGAAAAACAAAATCTCATTAACTTCCTTAAATTCATGAGGAAAAGCTCCAACACTGGGCAAACCACAGGGCAGGACTTCTAATCTATGAACAGAGAACCATCATCTTAAGAAGAAGGAAGCCTGTTTTTTGCAATAAATAATCAGCAAAACTTCCTTTCAGCATATTTTAAGACACTCTAGCCTTTTTCTTTCCCTTTCTTAAAATCTAGCATTTAACATCTTTTCTCTTCTGTAAGCATGGTTTCTGGTGCCTAAGGATCTGCCCCAAATACCAGAACTTTGAAAACCCCAGCATTCTGGGAGAAGGAAGTTACAGTGGTGCTTTCCCTCATTTGAAATCAAAAAAGAGAGAAAGAGAGAAAGAGAAAAGAGAGGGAGGGAAGGAAGAGGGGAGAGGGCAAGAAGGGCCAGACAGACAGACAGACAGACAAGGAACTTGAGAGTTTCCAAAGCTGCTGGGCCTCTCTGTATGATGTTCTCTCTCCCATCCACCTCTATCCTCACAGCCATTCTTTGTCTGAATGCACTAGTCTAACACCACTCGGTTAACGTACAACTCTTCAATTATGTTTCTCTAGGTTTAAGAGTGGAAACACAATTCACAGAAATGGAGTTTTCTAATGGACTAGACTCGACACTTGAGAGGATATGATTCTGGTACATTTCAGTACATTTCCTTCACATAAAACTAGTCTTGCAAAGTCTGATGTGGAGAAGCTCCCAAGACACCAAATAGCCGTACACACATTTTGATTTTAAAACAGTAAAAGTGGAAAAGTCTAACTTTTTTATTTTACTTTTTATTTTCTGATTATTTTTTATTTTCTTTTAGAGAGAGAGACTGCTAGCAGAAGTGTGGGGGGTGAGGTACAGAGGGAGAGGGAGAGAATCTACAGCAGGTTCCACACCCAGTGTGCAGCCTTGACGTGGGGCTTAATCCCATGACCCCAAGATCATGACCCAAGCTGAAACCCAGAGTCAGAGCTAAGCCAAGTCAGCTACCCAGGCACACAAAAAACTGTATCGCTTTTAAAAACATCATTATCCCACCAATAAATCAAAGTTTTCATTTTAAGAGTTACAAAAATCTAAGCTCCAAACAAATACCATAAGGCATGGACTCCCATTTTAAGACCATCACTTTCTTAAACAAGCAAACAATAAAAATGGCTACAACAATAAAAATAAAACACAGATTTAAAAACAATATTAAACAATATATAGCTTAATGAAAGGGAACCACCCTTGTAATCATCACCCAGGATCAAGAAATGGAAGTTCGCTAGTCACGCCGTAATACCTTCCATTTGTCCCATCCCAGTCACCTCTCCTTTTTCCCTCACAAGGAACCACTACCCTGGGGCGCCTGGGTGGCTCAGTGGGTTAAAGCCTCTGCCTTCGGCTCAGGTCATGATCTCAGGGCCCTGGGATCAAGCCCCACGTCCAGCTCTCTGCTCAGCAGGGAGCTTGCTTCCTCCTCTCTCTCTGTCTGCCTCTCTGTCTACTTGGGATCTCTGTCTGACAAAAAAAATGAATAAAATCTTTACAAAAAAAAAAAAAAAGAACCACTACCCCGACATCCATGGTAATCCCTTGTGTTTCCATATACTTTCACCACCAACATATCCCTGGTGCTACAATACAGTCTTGCCCATTTAAAAGACTATTTTTTAAGTCTCTGTTAAGTCTATGGGTTCCCCTCTCCACCCTCTTCCTTTTTCTTATCATTTATCTATTGATGAACTGGGGCTATCTGACCTACAGGGTTTCCATAATCTGGATTTTGCTGATTGCATACACATGACGCAGTTCAGTTTGTTCCTCTTTCCTCTGTGTTCCTATAGAATGGCAGCTGGATCCAGAAGCTCAGTGAAACTTTAGGTTCCATCCTCTAGCAAAACTACAGGTGATGGTTTATCCTTTGATCAGGAAGCATATAATTTCTGGCTGTGTCCCTTCCCACAGTGTCTGCTGCTACTGAAGTTCAAGGTCTAGATCAGTTAATTCATTGGCAGAATCGCAGAACAGCCATGTTTTATTTTTATTTTTTTAAAAATCACTTTTTTTAAAAAAAGATTTTTATTTATTTATCTGACAGACAGAGATCACAAGTAGGCAGAGAGGCAGGCAGAAGAGAGAGGCGGAAGCAGGCTCCCCGCCGAGCAGAGAGCCCGATGCGGGGCTTGAACCCAGGATCCTGGGCTCATGACCTGAGCTGAAGGCAGAGGCTTTAACCCAACTGAGCCACCCAGGCACCCCAAACAGCCATGTTTTAATTCTATCATTTCATTTCTTTTCATTTCATTCGTTAGCTGGAATATGTTTATAAAAAGATGTTTTCCCTCATTAACTATTTGTTTACCTAGTGGTACAGTTCATATGGGAGAGGCAAGTTAAATGATTTATTTATCCATTTTTTAGGATAATGAACTGGTCCCTATCATCCTCTAAATTTAAGTGTTATTATGAATGTGTGAGTTTAAACATTTTGTGAGTTTCAATTGTTGTCTTTACTGTTATATTTATTGTCCTGTGGGAGCTTCTTCAAGTTAAATTCTGAGCCCTTTTGAAAAGATCGTAATAGTATTTGCCTCCTTGCTATCCAGTATGAAAGAAGAAACAGTTCAAACACTCCTTTTTACAGAAAGCACTCTCTACATCCTTTTAAATGATTCAACCTGTCCCCCCAAAAGGACATATGCAAATATGTTGTGTACAGTGAGGTCTACCTGTAACACATTTCCTGAAGATTGCACCAATACATTTTTTTGTTATATAATCACATTGTGTATTTTTTTCAACGTGGACAGTTACACGCATAACTGAATTGCTTTTAATCCACTCAACTATTTTAAAGCACTTCATAAACTTTAATTTAAAACAATTTTGTTGAAAAAAAAAAAGGAGCTCCTCTATGATGTTAACCCAAAGGAGGACTCAATAGAAATAATTACAAAACAGAGGTTTTTGTATTAGTAAACATGAACATGTACCACTAAACCACTAATACTAGAGTCAAAACAAGCTAACCACAAATTGATGCTTGAAGGAAAAAAAAAAAAATCAGATTCCTAACTAGTATTTTCCTACCAGAATTCTAAACAAATGAGAGAAAAATCTCTTGCTTTACCCAAAACAAACTGATGTGGGGAAAAAAATACTACCTCATAGACACCTGAAATTATAAAATCAGCTGCTGGTTAGAAATCCCATCAGGAGAGGACGTTATCTTAGGATATTGTGTTGCAAATGTTAAGACTAAAGCTGGGAAGTATGTTTGAGGGGACTGGTTCCCTGGAAACCAAAACCAGGTATAGTACTCATCTTAACCGATCAGAACAGATGCTTGATCTTAGGAAACATGCTTCCCTTGCTTATGTACCTGAAGTGGGAAAAGGAAAAGAGTTGGAGTCATTTCCTCTTCTGTCCCGGCACAGCCTTGTATTTCACCCAAACATGCAGTGTCGTGTGCCTGGGATGAATCCTCCGTGTGCCGACCACCAACTAGCCTAGGGGCAAGGCCGGGACCCTTTATCCTTATGGTCTCATCACCTAGGCCAGTCCTTGGCAGAGTCCGTGTAAATAAAACATGTTTACTGAAGGAAGTGATCAGGGAATGGAGAAGGGCAAAAAACAGAGGGAGAGATCTCAGGTCAAAAATCAGCTGCCCTAAGCCAGCGAGGTGACTGTGACAGGTGCTGTAGGGGACACACAGAAGAGCGCTGATAAGGTGTAGGCATTCTCTTATTTACTTACTCCCACGACAGACCCTTTTTTGGCTCAACTACTATGTGTATCCCACTGTGCTCACGGCTTGGAGTTCAGCAGTGGGCCAGCCTGACCCCCATGATAGTGCTGTCAAGCTTCCTATTTTCGGCTAAAGACAGGTTTTCCCAAACTAATTATGTGAACAGAATTTGCCCAGTAGTATGGTTTCAAAATGACTCACCACAAATGCCGGTCAGTGTCAGAAATCCAAACAGACAAAAAGATTTGTAAAAACAATCCACCTGCCTGCCAAATCTTGAAAAAATTCTAAGCTATGTAAGGTGAAACGGTAGCTACAGGCCGTATGTTTCTTATTTACAACATTTTCATTGAAGCAATGAATACAAACTATTCCATAAGAGCTATTTATTTGCTCTTATTTATGACATGCTTTGTTAAAAAAAAAGATACATAAATAAATCGTTAGCTGCACTGCCTCATGCAACTTATTTCTATGCATTCGGTAACAGTCAACCTCTGAATAAATCACGGAGAGCTCAATTTTCAACACTGATGTTATCTTCAACATATTAAAATATACTGCACTTCAGCCCAATGTCATAAAACAATCATGACAAAGTCTTTTAGCACAACACATTATAACAAGAAAGTAAGGAAAAGTAGCCATTTTCCTTATTATATTATAAACTAGAATCCTATTAAATATATATATCACCATGATATTTATTCTTCTGTAAGTCAAAACACGTCTTCCAAAACCCGGAAGTCTGAGGACACAGCTGCCGGTCCAGTGTTTCCGCAAGTGTCACGGTGGAGGTGTGGGAAGGGTATCCCAGAGAAGACAATAAAGAACTTGAGCCCCACTTTAAAAGCATAACTGATTATTCTTTAATGACTGCCAGGGCTGTGCTCACCCAGAGAGAGCTGCCGGGAGAGCTCTGCACAGGGGGAAAAAAAGCTTTCTTGACGGTTCCTTAACACGGAAGTTGGAATTTTTCTTCCAAAATAAATGCATGAAGAAATGAATTATCTGATGAAAGTCAAGAGAAGAGAAGCTTCTCTCTTCAACCAACTGTGTGTAAATGTGAGTTCTGTCACAGCTCTCATCTCTCCGCCCAAGGGTTACAGTGGATAATGGCAATCTTCTTTCTGACACAGCTTAAATGATCCTAAGATAGAAGCTGAGCTTGAACAAAGACACCAGCCCTCAAAAGGAGGCAGGGCGCACCTGACATCTTTTGGAAGTAAGTAAACCACAGCTGACTGATTATGTTCTAACAAAATTAAACTCTTCAGAAGAATCACGTGTGAGGAAAGTACATTAAGAAGCTCTTCCCAGGGTACCTGGGTGGCTCAGTGGGTTAAAGCCTCTGCCTTTGGCTCAGGTCATGATCCCAGGGTCCTGGGATCGAGCCCCACATCGGGCTCTCTGCTCAGCAGGGAGCCTGCTTTCTCCTCTCTCTGTCTGCCTCTCTGCCTACTTGTGATTTCTGTCTGTCAAATAAATAAATAAAATCTTTAAAAAAAAAAAAAAAAAAGAAAAGAAGCTCTTCCCACAGTAACTCATTCAACATTTGGTCAACAAATAATAAGGACCTACTAAGTGCCAGGCTCGCCCAGGAGGTGAGACTGCCCCCGAGAACAAAGTCTTTATCCTCAGGAATCTTACTTCTGGTGAAGGAAATGGGCAATAAGTAATAAATATACAAAAGACACATGCAACTTTCTAAGTGACTCTACACTTGCTTAGCCTTTAGCATTATTTAATAGTCGGTGCCACTGAAAAAGGAGAAAACTATTAAATAAAAGTTGCAATAAGGAAATAAATACCACATGTCAAATTTATAGCTCCTTCATTCACTTTACTTACAGGGAATCAGCGATTCGGTCATATAACATGTCCCTAAGAGACATTGTCATGGTCCCTCAAAACCTTTGATGCTCAGCTTGTGGGGCTCAGAAATGGGGGAAAGCGAACTACTTACACTGCAACCTACCAAAGGGAGAACGGAGGCCCCAAGTGCGTGCTTCCCGGACTCTACGCCGTCACAGAGAAGACAGAATTCACATGTTTTGCCTGGGTAAAGGATGACACTGCTCAAAGTGAGGTGACAGGCACCAGAGTTCTGGCCACCATGGGGCTGAAGGTCGTGCTATCTACACGTCCCTGTAACCATTCCAGGTCACCTGCTGGGAAGGGCAGTGATGCCCAGAGACGCTTGAGGTGGGATGTGTCACCAGTACCTGTCAGGCCAGGACCAGCTCCTGGAAAGAATGTGCTCACCCTAAAATTATTCTCAACTTGCTGTCAGAAAGAAGTTCGTGACACCCATACAGTCTCAGCAACTTAGAGTTTACCAACAGTTGGGGAAAACAGGCCTTACTAGAATACAACCAACTGGATTCCTAAATTAAAATTCCTATTTAACTGGAGAGAGGCCTGTCAGTATCAAAAATTTGCTTCAAGGCATCTGTGTGGCTCAGATGGTTAAGCGTCTGCCTTTAGTTCAGGTCATGATCCCAGGGTCCTGCGTTGGGAGTCCCACCATCAGGCTCCCTGCTCTGCGGGGAGCCTGCTTATCCCTGGAGCCTGCTTCTCCCTCTACCGCTCCCCCTGCTTGTGCTCTTTCACTCTCTCTCTAATAAATAATAAATCTCTAAAAAAGAAGAAAAAAATTTGCTCCAAAAAAGTTTTCAGGTAGGATGAAACAACTTTAAATTTCTGGTTAAAAGTAGTCTTAAATTCTTAAAAAAAAAAAAAAAAGAAGTCTGAAATTCTTTTTTTATTAATTAATTAATTAATTAATTAGACAGAGCGAGAAATCACAAGTAGGCAGAAGTAGGCAGAGAGGCTGGCAGATAGAGCGGGAGAAGCAGCCTCCCTGCTGAGCAGAAAGTATGATGTGGGGCTCGATCCCAGAACCCTGGGATCATGACCCAAGCCGAAGGCAGAGGCTTAACCCACTGAGCAACCCAGACAGCCCTCGTCTTAAATCCCAACGTTTTACTTAAATTGTGCTTTGAAAAGTTTCTAAGTGGCATCCCTTTTAAAATAGTCTGTTGAGGGCAGACTATTAAAACTGCAAGTTACTAGGGGACGACCTCAACTACTACTATGACACGTACTCCTCCTGAATTTAGATATCAAATACTACAACATTTAAGCCAGTGGCTAGCATCTAAGATACAGGGGAAGAAGTTGTTCTCTCTTTGAGGGAGTGGATATAGTTACCCACCGAACAGCACATCCTTCTAGGTAGAGATGAAGTATGTGGCTTTCTTTCTAATTTTGTCTGATGGACCTAGAAGAGCTCTGAGAAGGAGGAAGTGGGAAACCATTCAGAAGATGTTTCCTTGTTCTAAGGAGTGCTTCCTCAGGAAACCAGTCAAGAGTTTTAAGAAGGCTAAGGAAAGACAGGCCTGGACTCTGAGAGAACTCGGTCTTTAGAACCGAAAGGGAGAAAAAAATGAAGGTGTGGAACATTAACCCACTAATTCCCAGTGAGAAAGAAACTAGGTATTAAATGGTACCAAGAGGCATCTTTTCGGGCGCCTGGGTGGCTCAGTGGGTTAAGCCGCTGCCTTCGGCTCAGGTCATGATCTCAGAGTCCTGGGATCGAGTCCCGCATCGGGCTCTCTGCTCAGCGGAGAGCCTGCTTCCCTCTCTCTCTCTGCCTGCCTCTCCATCTACTTATGATTTCTCTCTGTCAAATAAATAAATAAAATCTTTAAAAAAAAAAAAAATCTTTAAAAAAAAAAAAAAGAGGCATCTTTTCTCCCAAGTTTCTTATATACCTTATTTTTCTTAAATCCAGGTATGTGTGTGTATATGTGTGGCATTTTGAAGAAAAGAGAAGTCAAAGGACACTGCTGACTACACTAACAAGGTGACCAAAGTCGTTAACATGTAGGCACAAAACTGGGTCATCCGCACTCAACTTGCAGCAGCACTCACCTAACATAGACTTAGTTCTTAAATGGTATACATTTCTCACAAAAACCGCAGAGAAACCCCTCAACCGAAATCACAGAAAAGGTCCGCAAACGGGACTTCCTGCAAGTCCTAATTCATTCAATCACTCCTATGTCCTCTCGAGTTCTATTTCATAAAAGACAATCCTGAGACCCTGCCCGGTATTTTAATACTGAATAAAGCAAGCCAAGAATTGATTCTGCTTACAAACTTTCATCATTAGTCTACAAATAAACAGACACTAATTTTTAAAAATGCTTAAGTGTACAGTTAACGGATAATGTATGTAACTGATAAACTTACTGGCTATGTACTAGTTCTCAGAAGACCAAAGGTGTAAGTTTGTAGACTTTTGGACCCACTGTCATCTACCCTTTATAAAACCCTCCCCAAGGTTATGCCAAGGCTGAAACAAACAAGGAAGAAAGTTAAGATTTAGAATTCTTGTAATTCTCATTAGCATGTTTGATTAAATTAGGAAAGAAATTTGGAATTTCATCAAATGCCCTCCAAATTTGCATTAACCCGTCTGGATATCACTTTTTGTTTTTCCCATCACTGCTCCCTGGCCTTCTTGCTACCAGTGCTCCAGCCTCTGTAGTTTAAAAAACAAACACCAGGGGCGCCTGGGTGGCTCGGTGGGTTAAGCTTCTGCCTTCAGCTCAGGTCATCATCTCAGGGTCCTGGGATCGAGCCCCAAATCAGGCTCTCTGCTCAGCAGGGAGCCTGCTTCCCCTCACCCTCTGCCTACTTGTGATCTCTCTCTGTCAAATAAATAAATAAAATCTTAAAAAAAAAAAAAACAAACCAAAAACAAAATCCAACAACAACAACAAACAAACCAGGTTCCTTGATGGTTAAACCATCCCTTGATGGTTAAGCTTTCAGAATTCACTTTTTTAAAATTCCACAACAACCATGGTCCTTCAAAGTATACTTCTTATACTGTCTCTTAATCTTCTTCTCTGGGGCACTGAACACTGGCTGGGGAGTGACTCTGGACAGGTTTCTAAGTGATAACAGTAACCAGCCTCCTAAGGTCTTTGCAAGGATGGAGCACATTAACCTGCGTGATTCAGGGGACAATGCCTGGCACACAGTAAGTGCTCCAGAAAGGTCAGCTGGGATTAAGACTGTTGTTGCAATGCTGACCTCTTTCTCCCCTGATTCTTTTCCTACTTTTGGACCCTTTTCAATTGTCTTGATAACGTCCTCATCCTCTTAGCCCTTAACACGTTGTAACTTCAAGGACTCCATCCTCAGCTCTGTCTCTCTATGCTCTCCCGGTTGTTCTCATCCATATCAACGGTTGCCCCCCTTTAATGAATTCCCCCGCTGAGCTCCAAACTCCCAGGGAAAACTGCACATGGACGGTCATGATCACAGTGAAGGTAACACAGCCAAAGCCGCACTCACTACCTTTCCAAGTTCCGTTCATTCATCCATTCATCTAGCACTGACTGAGCAGCAGAGGTGCTGGGCAGAGTTCTACCTGCTGCAGAACAGGAAAATACCTGCTTCATTTCCACATGTCCTTGCTGCCACTCCCCTAGGTCAGGTCTTCATGGATTCCTAGTTTTCTTCACTTTTTACAGCAAAAAGTAGGAAGTAGAAAATAAAAACTGCCTGTAATTCTAATTCTAGACATAATCTGAAAGTGTGTTTCTTTCCCTTCTTTGCACATACTTTTTATGTAATTGAGAACATACATATGTACAACTTTTAAAAACCATGTATTTATTATAGCCATCTTCCTATTTCATTAAAAATTCTTTAGAACACTAATTCTTTTTTTTTTATTTGACAGACAGAGATCACAAGTAGGCAGAGAGGCAGGCAGAGAGCGAGAGAGAGGAGGAAGCAGGCTCCCTGCCAAGCAGAGAACCTGATGCGGGACTCGATCCCAGGACCCTGAGATCATGACCTGAGCCAAAGGCAGAGGCTTAACTCACTGAGTCATCCAGGTGCCCCTAGAATATTAACTCTTAACAGCTAATATTCTATTATATAGATATACCGTAATTTTCTCAGGGTAATGGTTCTCTCTTACTTTTGAATATTGAGAGGGTTTCAGTTTTTTCTTTCTATTATAAACAATGACACCATGACAGACAACTGTACCAAAACATTAACTCTTTGAGTAACAGAAGTGTGGGGGACTTAATTTTCTCTTGGTATTTTTCTAACTTTCTACTATGGGTTTATACTGCTATAAATTGGGGGATGGGGTGAAAGGGGCAGGAAAGTCCACTCTTTAAAAAACTAACACAAAACATGTTACATTAAATATGAAATTAATGCACACTGATGAAAGTATACTGATTTCCTTAGAATAAATTTCTTTCTGATGTTTTTGATATATGCCATCAAAGTTCTGGAAAATGTCTACCAATTTACACCTCCTCCAGTATAAATACAAGAGCCCACGTAAGTCAACTTAGATCTAGCTATATTTAAAAGTGTTTGCTAATTTGGTAGCCAAAAAATTATAATCTTGCAGTTATTTGAATTTTCATTTTTAAATCACCAACAGTTTTTGGTTTTTTCCTTTTCTCATTTTAATTAGCCATTTATACTTGACAGACTTCGGAGCAATGTGGCCTAGAGCCTAAGTGCTCAGACTCAAAACCAGAGCGGTGCCATTTGTAGTTACTAGCTGGGCCTGTTTCCTCACCCATAAAACGAGATTAAAATGTCTCAACCAGTGCTGTGAGGGTTGAATGAGTCAGCTCTCTCAGGAAAGTGGCTGGCACACAGTAGGTGCTCAGCAAATGTCAGCAACCTTGCTGCCACCAAAGAGTTTCTTTTTCTGTGCATTCTGCATTCATGTCCTCTGCTCATTTTTCTATTAAGGTTTATGTTTTAACATGATCAAACCTTTCCTTTTAAATATTTGTTTAAATACTATTGCCTGTCATGTTTGTTGCAAACATCTTTCCCATTATGTTTGCTTTTAAAATATTAAAAAATTTTCTTACTGTATAGACATTTTACCTTTCTATATAGTCAAGCCATCTGTACATGCTTCGGTGCTTTCTTTCGTTGTGTTAACCTTTAGTGTTAGGATGTCCTTGACCATCCAAGGATCAGAGGATTGCATATCCTTTCTTCTACATTTTAAAAGTTTTTGTGTTTTCATTTTTTGTTAATCATCTAAATCTTTCTTTTTTTAAAGAGAGAGAGAGTCAGCAAGCAGGGTGAGAGGCAGAGGAAGAAAGAGAATATTAAGCAGTCTCCACATCCAGCATGGAGTCCAATGCAGGGCTTGATCTCCCAGTCCCAAAATCATGACCTGAGCTGAAATCAAGAAAGCAAGAGCTGTACACCTAACTGCCCCGGCACCTCAGATCATCTAAATCTTGAATCTACCTGGAGTTTCTTTTGCAGTTACTCAAACATCTAACATGTTTCCTCACATGGTCATGATTCAGATTCTCTTGGTCTGGAATGTTTTCATTCAACTTGTTATAAGTTCTAATATATACTGCACAAACATACTATCCAGCAACTGTTGACTCAGTGAACTTGACCACTGAGAAAGAACTATGTCTTCTTCATTTCTGTCATTGGTGTTTGGTAGAGTGCCAAACGAGGATGGACACCACTACACCTCTCCCCCCACCAGCAACAAAGGTTGCATGAACAGGTTAAAAAAAAAATGAATTAAGTCACATTTCATTCACTATCCTCCTCTGGTATCCAATTTAGAATCAAATAAATGCATTAATAACACACACATGAATAAGTTAATGATGCCACCTTCTTTCCACCACCTGGAACAATGTTCTGCAACCTACTGCTGAATCAGTTTGCTTTCCTGGGTCAGCTGCGGAGGATGGGTTTTACATCCTGCTCCCCAGGCAGGCTTTTGGCTCTGCAGGCTTGAGTAAAAGACAATTCATTATCAGCTTATCTACTGCCCAGCCAAGCAGAGTCTTGAACAACTAAAAGCATATATAATAAACCAAACCTGCTACATAAGTACGTATCAGTCAAAATAAGCCCAAGGCTACTCACTACAGCACTTTTTTTTTTTTTTAAGAGATTTTATTCATTTATTTGACACAGAGAGAGAGATCACAGGTAGGCAGAGAGGTAGGCAGAGAGAGAGAGAGAAAGGGAAGCAGGCTCCCCGCTGAGCAGAGAGCCCGATGTGGGGCTCGACCCAGGACCCTGAGATCATGACCTATGCCCAAGGCAAAGGCTTAACCCACTGAGCCACCCAGGCGCCCCAACACTACAGCACTTTTAAAACTGAAATATTGGGGAATATCCTATATTCCCATACCTAGGAGAGTTCCAGAACACAGTAAGAGGATCTCTAGGAAGTAGTAAGGAGTGATTTCCAGGATGTATTATTAAGTGGAGAAAAGCAAAATGTAAAAGACTATCTACAGTATGCTCCCTTGTGAGTAAGAAAGGAGAAGAAATAAGAGAATACACTTCTCTTTTGCATAAAAAGAACCCTGGGAAGGACAAATGAAAAACCAGTGAGGTCAGTGACATGCAGGAAAGGACTGGAGATGGGTAGAGGGAATGGCGGAAGGGAATGACACTTCCCCGAGGGCACCCTTTAATAAAGTTTCAACTCTGAAAATATGTTTTATGTTTCGAAGACAAAACACCAAGGACACAGGAAAAACTAAAGTGGCTAACAAAGGGAAGCAAGAAAGCCTAACTGTATTTCAAATGAATGACATAACCACACTGAAGGGGGGGAAATTAAAAAAAAAAAAAAAAAAACTAAGCGAAGTAACAGTATTTTGACTAAATACACCCCAGGTAAAGTTCAAAACAAACAAATACATACAAATATTGACCTCTAGTTAGGAGGCCTGATTTCTAGGTGGTGGTATGAGTAAGCAATTCTGAAAGTACTCAGTGTGTGATCTAGGGCTGAGGACATCAGGAAGTACACTGTGGATAATGGAAGTCAGAGTTCTCACTGCTGGAGAGACAGAATAAAACCTTGTGGTGGTGCAGACCTGGAATGCAAGGTTCTAGTATGAACTCATGACTGGGCTGTGGGGTATGGGGTGTGTGTGCACGTGTGCATGTGTGTAGACAGAGATGGAGATGAGAAGGAATCTCAGATTCTAGGAGAAACAATGGGGTATCAACTTCAACCTTGACAGTCACTCCTTCCACACTACCCACTTAGGTTCTGAGCAAAGAGTCACAAAACCCATGAGATGGTTTATGAGCGCGCTGGAGTTGGTATCATTTAGTAACTTTGGGCCAAGCTCTGCAGATGACCTCCTGGGGAGCCCTGCTCCGCAAACCCCAGGCAGGCTGTTCCATTAAGATTAAGACAACAACTTGCTCCCAGGGCAGCATCTAGTCCCATGGATGACCACTGCTGGAGAACAGTGTTCAGAGCTTTGGGATTTGCCGTTTTTTATATACACACCACACACTTCAGAGTGCATGGCACCCATGGTTCCAATCCAGCGGGCAAGTGGGCAGCTGGGCAGCGATAGCTCTCTTCCCACTGCTCTTGTCTCAGCTTCCTAAATTGGTACTAACTATAAAGTAACAAAGTATTTTCCTCCTTCCCAACTTTATTTGAATTACCGGAAATACATCCCCTGACCAAAAGATCCTCGGGCTCATGTACAAAACAGAAATAAAATAAATCTAACCATTAAAAGGTCCCTTAAAAAAAGACAAAAAACCAGCACATTTTAGAAAACCAGTAACCTTGGTTATCTATTTTGCCCTGCGTTCTGAATTATGAGGTTGACGAGGATTATGAGAGGTCATGGGGTTTATCTCCTTACCTTGCAAGGCTGGATCTAAATCATTCTAGAAAGATATTATCTACTATTATTTTAAGCAACTCCAAAGGAAATGCTATCAATTTTTTCAGCAGCCTATTCTATCTCTTTTAAAACCTTTGGGGCCAAGGATTTTTTTTTTTTTTAATTGAATTTCTATTGGGTTTACACCAGTTTCCATTTTCATTGAGTACTGTAAAATTCTTCTCCCAGCTTCCTGTTCTATGAAGGAGTAACACCAAGCCCTTTTCAAGTTTACTCAAATCATTCACCACATTGCTTACCCACCCCAGCACAGGGGCAATGTCAAGGGTACAGGAAAGAGAAAATCTAAAAAATTACACCCTCAGCACTGTACTACCCAGACACACCCTAAGGGGTGGCACTCATCGTGATGGCCCGAGCAATCCAGAAAGGTTCCAATGGGCTCCAAAGTTCTGGTTTAAAAATACTGGGTAGACTCCAATACAGTTCTCACTAAAACGGTTAACACAAAGATTTAGCATTTGAAGGGAACTCTGTTCCTGGGTTGTCCTCTTATGTGAAAGGCCTCACTATCAGATCATGCTATACAAATAAGAACTAATCTATTTAGAGACTTGGTTTTTAACCCAGTAAGCAGTAGTCCCTTTTTAAATTTTAGGTAGAAAATCATTGTGAGCAGTACTGTGTTATCACTTTGGAGATTCCATTCAAATCAAGAAAATAAATCAAATGCAGATTATTGATCATACTGTCCTACTGAAAACAAAGAAGATAGTATCCTAGGAATTTATAGTCAGTTGGAAGTAGGACACATCAGTTATCACCACTAAAGCAGGCATTAAGTCTACCGCTATGCTACAGAGATATCGAGCCAAGAAGGGAACGAGATGAATCTTCAGGAGGTAGGATCAAACAGAAGAGGTTCCTGAGCTGGCTCTTAACAATGGGTAGGATTCTAAACACATGGAGGCTGGGGAAGGAGGAGGAGGAAGTGGTCACGTTAGCAAAAGGACTGTATAGACAAAGAATGGAAATATGGAAACATGCTCAGAATATCTGAGGAAAAAGAGATTAGCAGATGAAAAAGCCTAAAAAAATTAGCTGGAAGTAGGTGCTAGGAGGCTTTGGATACTGAGCTCTGGAGTTTACCTTATTCTGTAGGCATGCAGATGCTAAAAGTATCAAAGGTTAAGGCCTGAACTGTTGCTATGTACATCAGAAACCACAATGTTTATGAACAACTTCTAAATGGGGGCCACACACACAAAAAAGGGATTTGCCCATAGAATCAATTACATCTAGACCTCTGCAAAATAGTAACAGTGACCTCCTGGTAAGATGGCCCTCCATGGGAGAACTAGATCAGGAAAATAAAGGGTAAGACTAAGACAATGAATTCACAACTACAAATGTTAACTGAAAACAGTCGATAAGTAATACTTCAAAAAAAGAACAATATTCTCAATGGCGACAAACTGTGCACATCTGTCTAAAACTGCTGTATAGTCATTTTATACCCCAACAATAAATTGTAGTATCTAGTAATATAGATCTGGACACAGCATATTTGTTTCTTCATGTTTTTTCTTGAGCACATTTATATTGTGGGGTTTTTTTGCATTTGATGTACCTTAGGAAGAATATACAATTTCCTAAATTTTCCTTCTTTCAGTTTATAATCAGACAAACTACAATCTCGTAATAAAGCACATAGTTCCTAGTGACAGGTTTTTCATGGTCAGAAATTACTATTATCATGGATACTTAGCCTTCGTGTTATCTGGGTATTTTGAAATGAATTCTTCCAATGTACCTTAGCACTCCATTTACACACCCCATATAATATAAACAAGGAGGAAAAAAAAAACTACCTATGTTTTTTATATTATCCTGTGTCTACTTCACTGTGTCATTCCAATTTTAATTAAGAGACTTTGAAGATACAAATATGCATAAAAACCATTTCTTGGGCAACCTTCTAGACAAAAAACATTATATAATTTCCATAACAAAAAGGGGAAATTAATAAAGTAGAAGTTATTTCTATTAGAAAGTCTCAAAGGATAAGCCACCTAAAGAATTGTTTTTCTAAGCAGAAATATCCCTTTCTTGCCCAGTACTGATAAGATTATAGGTAAAATTTTAGAAAGCTGAAAATCCTTTTAAATAATACTTCCGTTAGCTCTAATCACAAATAATTGCCTCTTCTGGTGCTAATGAGCATGAGCGCCAGGGAATGGAATGCAATTCTGCCGGTTCATTCGGGGTAATGGCTTTGTGAGCTAGTGACACTGCCGAGCAATCTAGAGCACAGTAAGTGAGCAACAGTAAATTTTTCACGTGAGGAAGATTTTCTAACCTATGTAAATATAAAGAGAAAGCCTATTATCTACTGATAAAAACAACAAAGTAGGTTAAATAAAGTTTTATGTGTTACTCTTTCTTTTAACAGCCATCAGCTCCCTGGGTCATGAAAGTAAGTAAAGCACTTCACTTACTGAAATCAATGAGAAACCGTCCAAATCCTTGCCTTTGGTGCTGGGGCATGATCATTATGCAGGAGACATTATACTTCTGCTGGCAAAGCTTTTCCTGAGGGAAGGAGAAACAGATCAAGTATGTCAGAGCTCTGCTGAAGTGGGCAATTCCCTGCACCTGCCACCATCCTTGTACAACAGTCCACTAAGGTGAACCCCTGTGTTAGGTCAGGACCAAGCAGAACAGTCCCACTGTGTTGATCAAACTATCAGCTAACAACAAACCATCAACTCCAGGCATGCCTTTCAATTATGCCTTTATGCCTGAAAGCTGGTAGCATAAAATATGAATAAAGAATCCAAGGAAATATGAGCCAAATGAAATAGAACATAGAGAGTATGCAAGAAATGATTTCCTTGCTCAAACAACTGGAGAGATGGGGGGGAAAAAATGAACATCCACAGAGTCACCCAGAGGGGAAAGGTTAAGACGGAGCTCGCTACCTTGCTAAACAATTTTAAACTCTTTGACAGCAATCTGTCTTCTGCCTTTGACCAAATGTCCCAGGGAAATGAAAACAGTGTATGAATAAGTAGATCTACACAGATACACTTATGTATCTTACGGATTAAAAAAAATCAAAGTAAAAAGCTAGAGAAATAATTAATCTGCATTTCAAACCAAACAAAAAGTCCAGGCTGTAAGAAATCCCAAAGCCTCTACACAAAACTGAGGCCAAAATATTACCAACAGTATGAAACCAGGAGAGAGACTGGGACGACTAGGGTGGGAAACAGTTCATATAGTTAAGAAAGAATTTGCGATTTTCATGGGATGTGGCATCAGAGCAGTAATATTTTATTCAGAGTACACAGAAGCAGCCAAAGCCTGTACAGAGAAGATCTGGAAAAGGCTTTTGAGGTTGTGAATGCTCTGGCCAAATATAAACAAGTAAGACTGACCACAAATGGTACTAACCACACAAAAGGATGACTTCAGAACGCCCAGATCTTTAATGAACCTATTAGAAATATCACAGGAAATTGTTGTGGAAAAAACCCTACAGGGCAGAATTAGAGATTTCTTTGTGAAAAAGATGCTCCCAACATTTGCACACTTGTAGCTGTTCTTGGAGTTGCTAAGAAATGAGGAGGAAGAAATCACGTGTTGTCAGTTATCCCTAAGACACTGGAGTGTCCGTCAATGGACGTGCACATCAGAGGCGTGTTCAAATAATTAGTCTTCTTGGCAAAGTCAGACAAATGTGTCACTTTCTTTAAAAACAGATGTATGCTGAGTTGTAAGGATTCATCCTTTATGCCATTCTTTTCTCTGTCCCAAACTATTCCTACCTTTTAACTTGGCAGGCCAGCCCAACCCTCCCCTCGCCTCCAACTCCCACCCTTTAACACACATTGCCGCAGCTAAATTCTAATCTATGGATAAACTAACTGTTCTCTCTTTCCCTCCTGTTTAGAGTCCTCTATTATCTGCCTGGTAAGTCAAATGCATGTAATGATTACGGTGAACTTTTCTAGGTCATCTTGGCCATTCTCTAGCTGTAACCTCCAGAATTTGGTTTAAGTATAATCCCAAAGGGCCATAGTCCTTCACACTCCAATTGATGCATTAAAATATGGTTTAATTTGCATGTATCTAGACTTTTAAAGTGTTTTTTTTTTTAAGATTGATTTTTGTTTTACTACACTCCCAAAGAATTGAGTTTTCCATGTACAGTAAGACACGACAGTAGTTGCTGCCATGCTGTGAAAGGAAACTGTTGCAAAATGAGAAAAGTTTTGAAGTAAGATGCTGGGTCCCGTGGGAGAAGAGAGGCAGAGACTGAAACTGTAAGGTTCACCATCAACTGCAGACCCAAAGGCCAATTTGAGACAAGGACAGCAGGCACCATTAAGCATCTACATTTAAACACAGACACATGTAAAGAAACACCATTTTCTTTCTTTCTTTCTTCTTCTCCTTTTTTTTTTTTTTTTAAAGTAGGCTCCACGCCAGCATGGAGCCCAATGCGGGGTTGAACTCATGTTCCTGGGGCACTGAGCCACCCAGGCACCCCCAAAAATACCATTTTCTAACTTCTAAGAAGAATAACCATGACCACTATATATATTTTTAAGTTATCTCCAATGTGGGGCTCAAACTTACAACCTTGAGACCAAGAGTTGCATATTCTACCAAATGAGCCAGCCAGGTGTCCCATGACCACTATTCTTTTTAACTCATTGGAGAAAACGAGCTTTATAAACCTATACTAAAGGTAAGATGTTTTATACATCATATAGATTTCCTATTTATTGTTTTATTTTTATTATTGTGTTAATTCTCTATCATCTTTTTAACCTGTTATGTACAAATTAACTTTCGTCTTTTTTGTGTATATGTGTATTAAAATATTAAGGCTGTTTCCCATGAATGCTATAACTTATTCATATTTTTGTATATGACCTCTGGGTTGATTCTAAAATACAGAAAACCTGCAGTTTGCAAAGGACCTTCATGTATACTCTATCTTTTGATATTCCATGAAAATGACACTTCCATCAGGCACCCCATTTACATTATTCAAGAGTAGATTCAATAAATTTCACTTACCGCCTAATACGCAAACTGTATCACAAAATAAATACAATACAGGATTCAGATCATTGACTATATGCATGGAAGTCTTAAAAGTACCATCCTGGCACATTAAACTATCTCCAAACCCAGTTTCTCCTTATTGCATATGAGTTATTATCAAAAACCTTTGAACCGAGGAATTTGAGTATAAAAGACAAACTATATCCTACTCCGTGTGTCAAGGGCTTCCCTACATTCACAGCTGGAGATGCTTAGGTTTCCTAAAGGTGAGGCTGCTTTAGATCTTAAAACAAAGCATAAACAGTAAGAGACAAAAGAGTAAACCTCATCATTTTATCACCTTGAGTGTCCAAATGCCAACGTTCCAACTCAGTGAGACACTGATGACCGCAGAGGGAATATAGTGAGGAGAAATGAGGACCATCCCTTAAATGCTATGCTATGCTGAAACCTTGAGGTTGACACCACTGAGAGAGGGGCAAGGGAAATAAGCTTAACATTTAAAAAATCAAAGATGCTAGGTGGTCTGCAAGGCAGCAACTATAATGCTACATGGTCGCTGAAAGTCAAAAGGCAGCAAACCCTGCTGAGGTCCTTTACACACTTTCTAGGCATGATGTTTACCATTTTGTTTTGTTTTGTTTTAAATAAGCTCTAAACAAGAACCTGAGCTTTTCAGAAATATGTATCGCTTATTCAAATTACAGTCATAGGAAAAAAAAAAAAAGAAGAAGAAGGAAAAAAACCCTGTTCGAAGAACTAGGCTCTACCAAAAACATTTTGAATAAGAAAATGAAGGTCATACTGGCTCTTGTTTTACCTTAGAGAAGTATCCAACCAGATGACAGCCCTTTTCATCATTTTTTGTAAGGACATAAAAAAGGAATGGCTCGACATCATAATACAATGTTTTGTGGTCCAGGAAGAGCTTGGCTAACAAGCAAAGGTTTTGGCAATAAATTTTGCTCATATTCCCATCAACCTAGCAAAGAGAAACAGACAACATTATTTAACATAAAAATACCGCTCAATATAAAATTATTTTTACATGGTATTTTGGGAAGTATACAATTCTATTTCCAAATCCCAAACTGAAAGATTGAACTACCCCATTAAACAAGTATAAAGTGAACCAAAAAACTGCTGTCACTTGGCAAATAAGAATTCCACTTTTTCTCTTAAATTAGGGTCAATTCCAGTTAGCTTCAATCTCTTTAAGCTACCTGAAGAAAGCCGAAACCACTAATGAAAGAGTCATTCTTATTTGCAATTTACTACAAGTAAAAAAACGATCAGGCATGTCTTCTCTGTTTGAACCAAGTAAGTCTGAATTAAAGAAATGTAAACACAGCAAAATACTGCTCAAGTAAGTTAAACTTTGTTGTTTTCAAAAGGACTTCATGTAAAAATAAAATAAATGAACAGTATTATTCTGATTCCTCAGAAGTGTAGATTAGCAAAAGCAGATTCCATTTTGGTTTTATCCCAAGCATCATTTTAAATATAATTGGAAGAGATAAAATTTCTATGTTGGGAATACTTACAGAGAAAGTGAGATGAATTTCAACCTACAATAAGTACCATGATTACAGTCTACTTTTCTTCAAAATAAAAGAATCAAGCTGTGATACTGATGGTTATAGACAGGAGGCTAGGCACAGATGCCAATTTCTTTGATCAAATGTAGTTACTTGTTGAAAACCAAAAGCACAGCAGATTCAAGAATTTCTCTAGCACTATTCTTAGGGGAAATGGATATTTGCTAACCAGAGCTCTGTAACAATGAACTTGACCATTCTCCAGTCTCCTGTGGACCATACAGGTTCTCATATTGCACAAATTATTTTTAGACTTCATATAACTATTTCCCTTGGATGAAACCTAGGTCCCACGCATAGCAACAAAATCAAATATGGGCAACAGACACTGAGGATACAATTCTCTCTTTAATTAAAGGAAGTTTTTATGTATTTGAGAGTATGGTCCTTTCAGAAATGATAATACATTACAAAAAGGAAATGTTGGTGTTGATGAACCAGAAAAACAGAGGACGATGCTGAAGCAAACTCTTATCAACTGTGTAAGGTCTAATACGCATGCTTTCAAGAGGGATAAAGACAGGAAATTATTAATTTATGATTATACTTCATTTACTGTAAAGGTTACTTAGGAAACTGCTAAAAGAAAAGTTTCCTACATGCTGTCCTCTAAGTTTTGATTTGGATTCTGGAATAGTGACCTTGGCATAGATAAATCCAATTCCTTCAAATATTTTTATGCATAAATTTCACTAATTTGTTTTTCACTTTTCCCCCTCTGATCTTGGTGATGGTTCAAAATCACCTGTCTAGAAACAGCAGACCCTTGTTACCAGACTATCAAGACTGACTCCTTTATCCCCAAGAAGACTCTCCCAGGATTCATGAGAGCTTAAACCCCACAAGCAGGTTCATGCTGATTTACTTCATGGTTACTTAAAGGCAACGATGTGTTTTGTCTTTTGGGAAACAAAGAGACAGTGATTTTCATTTCATTCTGGTTTCATGAAAGGATCCAAGGCATGAAGGAAGGAGCCAATAAGAAAGTTGATCTTTTGACATTAGCTAAGCCTCAAATGAGAACAGCTCTGCTGTCTCACCTGGTTGGGGCTGACTGAGTAACATTCTGAAATGAACTAAATGGCTCGCATTCAGCTTTTCCTTCAGCCCAGGGGGCCTCAATGGGAGTAATTTTGCCTCCTCAGCGACACTGTGTCTGGAGAAACTTTTGCTTGTTACAGCTGGAAGCAATGTGATACCACTGGCACGGAGTGGGCGGAGGCTAGGGATGCTGCTGAGCGGCCTGCCACGCACAGGATGCCCGCTATGCCAGAGATCTATCTAGCCTGAGAGGTGCACGGTGCCCAGGCTGAGAAACCCTGCACCTAACCTTTCGGAAGTACTAATGTATCATTAAATCTTCACAGCAACGATGCCCTTTCCTTCAAGTTTACCAAAAGAGCCTGATACAACCAGGAAGAGGTTCTTAAAAAAACTCCCAAGACACAGCTGGAGTTGCTGTGTTCTCTGACTGGCCTTTGGTAAAGGTGGCGAGCTCTGGCTTGTCTGCGAGAGGTAGCCTCGTCAATGAGAGAAACCTGTGTATGACCCTCCCTTATATTAAATATCATCCAAGATGTTATACACCAGAACTAAAGTGAAATGTGGGGCAGAATAATACATTTCAGTCTGAACAACTCAATAAAGTAAAACTGTATTTTAGAGAAAGAAAAAAAAAAAAAAGACATCATGTCTGCTGTGCAAAGAAGGCTTGTTCTGAGCGCCCATGCATGAAAACAATGCACCGAGATGGGTAACAGAGAAGGGAATTAGGCAGGGCAATGGAAGTGCTCAACTGGAGGAACGAGAATAAATGAGAGAATGAAAAATCCCTGAGAAAATGCAAGAATGAAAGGCATGGTCTCCTCAAGGTGTAAATGACACAGCTAAGCTGGATCCTTGAAACTGACAGCAGAACGCGAATGAACAATGAAACGATTATACAGGCGAAGACCTTCCGCTACTCAGTCAGTTCTGAAAACACAGAATGTCTTTAGGAACCTACAATGACAGACACATGGCCACAAGCGGTTCCTGCGAACAGAAGAGTTCTCCAAGGGTGGCTATCTACCCAGATGAGGGAGGCAGTCTCAACATCTGCTGGGGTCTCACCAAAAGGATTATCCACCCTGCCAAGAAATGGATGGAAACACAGGTGGTTGTGTACGGAGGAGATATGTACAGCTGTTCAATTCCCTGTAAGAGTGAGCACCTGCCAGACATTGGCTGGAGCTGCTGAACAAAGCTAATTTCTCCTGCCAAAAAAAGTAGAATTTACAAAGAGCTGAGAAGATCATAAATTCACTGGTGAATATATCTGGTGCAGACAGGGATTTGGGGGAAGACAAAAAAGTTAATGTGATGAAGTAGGAATTCATCGTCAACCTAAAGGGTTGCTCAATATGGTTCAACATTCCAAAACATGGAGATATTTTAAAGAGCAGTTGAATTTGAATGCCAGAATCGAATATACTGTGCACCTTCTAGAAACAAATCAGAACATAATCAACAACTGGGAAGAACTAGGTCTCAAAAGCTGAATTTTTTTATTTACACATGCTTACCTCAAATACTGAAAGGTCTTTCCTTCGGTAAATTTCATTTGCTGGAGGATGAAACCATCCACATTTCTTTGAGTGTCTTAACAAAATATTTTTACTTTTCATATATTTAAGACAGAATTCACACAGGTAAAGCTTTGGTAATCTGTTAAAATTTTAAAATCAAAGAATCTATCAGATTGATTATATTGTTTAGGAAAAAGATATTAAATGTTGTTCAATTTTCTCCAAGTCATTATAAGGTTATACAACAGTATTTGAAAGTAGTAGTTTTGAAAAAAGAAAATAAAAAGCCAATAGTAAAGAGATTATACAAAGCTTACATTATTTTTCAATATAATAATATTCGCTGCCATTATTTTGTGAACAAATCATTTGTTTCCTTAGAAATGTTGTACAGAAAAAAAGGTTTTCAGACCTGGAAACGCTACTTGAAAAATCAACAGTAAGGACGGCCTGCTGTCAGGTAAACATGAGTATTTTTCATATTTCAAATGTAATGTCATATTGTCAATAGTATATATGGTCAGTGGCATAACTGTAATCATCTTTTACTCAGAGGGAAGTGAATTCATTATTTTTAAAAACGATCTGTGTGTTTACAAGGCAGAGAAGTCCTAGAATTTGGTTAGCATTTCTGATGGACGAGGTAACATTAAAGTCTTACCATAATTATATATACATATACAAAGCAATAAATGTAAAAAAAATAATAATAATAAAAAGATCTTATTTCTACAAATCCCACTGACTCTGATATACAAACAGATTTCTCTCTCATGGTGTTTTTCTTCACCTTTAAAATTATAACATTTTAAATGCATGCCTAAACACACTTAAACATACTATTAGTATTGTAAGAAAATGTTTAGAAGCACTTTCTAGGTCTTTGGGGTATAAGGGTAGAACAGTTTGGGGGAAAGTCAGCTAAAGCTCTCAGAGCACATGACTTATGATTACCCATACCAACTGAAGCTCAAAGGTGTTTTTAAAAAGTCGTTCAAGAACACACAGTCAAGTGGTATCAGCTAGAAAGAGAAACCAAGATTCCTAATTCTTACTCTGCCACTTATCTTCTAAAACACCCTCCCCATTTTCTCCAGGGGATGATGGGCCAGACACCCAGGCAGTGGAGAAAAGGACAATTATCTACTCCAGAAGAAACTCAAGTTTGTGATTACCAGAAACTTCGTAGGCTAAAACATTTCAGAAGATACTAATAAAATGTATCCTGATGTACCTGAAGGAAGAAATCTGTTCACAAGATACCCATTTTTAGATATATTAGTTCAAGAAAATTTCACAGCTAATCTTAGTTCGAGACAAAAGAAAACTCCAGGATAATTATTTTCTCTTCATTTTAAACAAATTAGTCACAAATGGCTCTAAAAGTTAAGACTTGGGGAAGGGTCTCTTAAGGCTACCCACCCCCACCTACTTTCTTTCATTTTTCCTTCTTCGGCTACATTTCTGTAAAAAACTTGAAAACAAAATGTCAGATATCAGAGATAAAATGAACAGGCCTACTTAGGAAAATAAACAGGGCAATGAGAAGAAACCACCAACCACTTCACAATGGCCAGTGTTTTTTCTCCTTATTTGGTTTCATCCACAAACAACATTTGTCCAATTAACCAGAGAAAGCATGATCTTAGAAGCTCAAAGGCAAAATTTACAATGCCTGTGTGACTAAGGAGTAGAAGGAGTTTACATACGACAGTGAATACTACTATTAAAAGATGCCGGAAAAAGTAATAGTTTTGGAAGCACTTTGACTCAACTATTAAAATTTTGCCCTGAAAATCATCTAATTTCCACTTCAGAACCGAGAATTCCCCTTCCTCAGATATATGACATTCAAACTATATACCTCTGGGCTGTTCCATTACCTTGCATATTCCTGTGGGTAAGGCGAGGAGTACCAGGTTTGGATTTCGTATTTCCCGAATTCTATTACAGAAGGGTACCGGCCACAGTCTTCCACTCCACTTTCACACTCTATTTTCTGTCAGAGAAAAGAAAAGGAAGGAAATCAAGTGAAGAGGATTTCTTCACTTACCTTTTGGTTCTTTCACCAGTGAATTATGAAAACCCAATCAAGAACAGGCACTAATGTTCATGGGGAGTTTTCATGTTGTTGAAAAGACATTAGAGGATCTTGTACAATAATCGTCAACTTTGTATAAGGTTCACATATCAACAAACTAAGGGTTTTTTTTAGGGTTAAGAAACAGTATTACCAACACAGGAAATGAGTATAATGTAAATACATACAAATGCCTATTGAACAGAATGAATTTAATGACCTGGTGCAATGCAATAAAACTGAATAAATTAGAAGAAGATCCGGAGGTTATACACCCTCACGGTCTCCTATTCCTCCATGAAGTTAATGGTGATCCCAACTGTAATTATACCATCAACTGTGAAAGTCTGTAGTTTAAAATCCATGTGCTCTTACTCCCTTTACTCCCAAGCAGTAAGCCCCATGAAGTTAAGAAGTCTGCCGGCCTAATACAGACAAGAAACGCTGTTGAGTGCAATGCAGGTGTTACCATATGAAAGGGGGCTTAAAATTTAAAAGCATCTTTCAGATAATGGTCCACTATTCATAACGTCTATCTATGAATGCCAGAAGTAGGCTGAAAATTTGGTAATATTTAAGGACTTCAAATCCCAGAAACTGGGGGCATTTCTGACATTTATCTTAGTAAAAGGAAACCAATACAAAGCATACTGATGGGGCAGAATGAGGAATGGAAAATATCCAAGAACTCCTTAAGTGAGAAACCATCAGAAGTAGGTAGCCCAAGTGGCTGCTACTAAAAATGAAGCTCAAGAGCCTACAGAGAGCCCCCTCCCCAGACCAAGGAGAGAGTGAGGTGGGGCAGGGAGCTCATCTGTGAAGAGTTTGACACATAAACTGAACTTGGTCTGCTAACGCTACCAAATCCATGCTCCATAATAAATCTGAGCTCGCAAAGTCCAAAAGCCTTACCTGTCACCTGTTTTGGTGACAATAAACTACCTGGAGTTACTCTTCTAAGTGGAATCATTTAAACAAATTACTGGACAATGAAAAGGAAACTGATTATAACTGATCAAACAACACAATATTGTCTTAATCAATGCCAAAGTGCTAAAATTATGAGACATTTTTCATATGGCTGGCCATCTGTGCTGGAAGAACCACTGGTAAATTTAAAAGCGATGCTCTTTTTAACCATTTAGAACTGTTATTTTCTACATTTCCATGAAAATGATCAGACATCTAGTTCCTCAAACTTAGAAGCATTTTTCCAAGTCTGCTTCAACTACTGTTACTCTGGTCTGTTTTTTGAGACCAGCTGAGCCCTTATCAACTTTTGAGAGTGGAGACAACTCTATGAAGTCCCTCTGCTTTTGAAGCTCGAGTCAACAAAAACAATCATGTAACAGTTAAAGGACCACAAGTAGGATTCTGAGGGGAGATTCACTATCAAATCAAAGAAGTAATATCATAGTCGTCACACATGTAACAATCACAGATTATCCTTGTTACTATATAATGTGGTATCCTGGCCTTACCTCCCAAGAAAGTTCCTGGGCCTGCTTAAAAACATCCAAATCCTCTTCGGTAACGGTATCCTTGTTTCCAATCACATTTATATCTGTACTTTCTTGTTTGATGCTTATTTTGATTTCAGTATCTGTCATTCAAAACCAGCAGAAAGTGCATTCACTGACTTGAATCATAAGTAACCACCATATATTACCAAAATGGCACCAAATTAGCATAGTGGGCAAATAGGGATTTTTTTTTAAAAGCTTTACAAGCTTTTGTATCTAAGCACTGCTCAAAAGATCCGGCAGTACCCTTTCCCTGCTGTACCCAAATTTTTATTTGAATTACCAATGTCATCTTCTTATCGTTCCAACAAATGAGGGAAAGTAAGAGCAATACAAAGCAAAATTGTATTTTTCAACTGAGATTAGACATTGTATCAATGTCTAGTTATGGAATTCCCATTATCCCTTTGAGATTAAAAAAAAAAAAAAAAAAAACCACAAAACACAAAGAACCCCAAAAAGCAAAAAACTACCGCTTTGTCGAAATGACACATTTCTGGTTCTTTTTTGTTTGTTTGTTTTGGTTTTGGTTTATAAAGGGTAGCAAATGTAACGGGCCAATTTGTTAAAATGAAATCATGAACTCCGTTTTCTCCCTACGGTGAATACACACACAGACACACTCACACCCAAAAGCACACTTCACAGAATCACAGATCAGGCTTTGTGGAGAAGGAAGCAGGATGATCTTGGTCATGAGAAAGCAATGGAGCAAAGGGAGCGGAAATGAGGAGCTGGACCCCCCCACTGCGGGAAGCACTGACAGCACAGAAGCGAGCAGCGCCGCGGCAACACGGCAGGGTACATGGCAGAAGCGCGACAGTGGCTACTCATGCGGGACTACAAAGCCATAAAGCAACACTATGGAGGCATCTGGGGGTCCTAGTGTCACTACAGATGGAAATAAATAATAAAAGGTGGGAGAGTATTAGTTGGAAAAAAAAACATTTTGGAGATTTAGTCAGCATTAGAAAAAGGTCAAAGTTTCACTGCTTCTGTATGAAAGTGAAGTGAGAACAAGAGAAATAGCTAAGACCTATGTGACAAATAGGAACTGATTGATTTATTCTTTTGGGGGGTTGGGGGAGAAAGGGACGGGACGCAGGTTTGTTTGGAGCTTTGACCTTTTGCTTACCATCATCCTGATCAGGTTTAATCCTTCCGTCTGTCAAGCTCCCCTTCCCTGGTGAGGGGGTCCCCATCTGAGGGGTCACTTTATATTTTAATCTGCCTAGCATCCTGTGCTTTTTAAGGAAAGTTGTTCGCTTGAAGTGAGCAATTGCTTTAAAAATACGTCCTCTAGCCATCCCCCAGCTAGAGGAGGAGGAGTGAGCAATAAACCTACTTCTAATCTCTCTTTTTCCAAAGAAATGGGCTTTAGATTTTGCCGTGGAAGGTAAATCAGTTTTACGACGCATACGTTTGGGTGGTGCATAACTTGGGTGTCCCTTTTTTCGAGACTGTCCCTGAGTGGTATAGATATGAGAGAGTCCGTCAAAGAGTGCCTTCAGCTGGCTGTTCTTAGTCAGACTGCTCAAGGAGGGCACACTGGACTGGCTAGAAGAACTCTGGGGAGAGGTAGAAGAAGTGGAGGTGCTGGACTTTTGTGAACTGGGGCTCTGACCAGAGATGGGGGTTGGGGGCGGAAGTGAAGAAGGTGGAGGTTTTAGCTTTTGTGTGGTACCTGGAGCCAACACATGAGAAGTGCATGACTGTTTCTGAGAGACCTTTTTCCTTGGACGATAGTGCTTTGAAAAGTCTATTATTTCACCTCGTGATCTGCGACCATCAGGTGATGGTGTAAAGAACTTAGTAAGGCCATCAATGAGCCCTTTGGTTTTCTTGTTAACTTTAAGTGTAGAGGCAGAAATGTAGGTGGAGGTGGTGGTGATTTTGGTGGTGGCACCAGGCCGAGTGGGGTCTGTAACAGCCAATCTGCTGCTTGAGTCCTTCCCAGATGCAGCATGACCAGATGAAGGTGTGGTACAGACTTTAGTCTTTTGACCCCTACCAGGTGACCCCCTTCCTGTGAATGCATTCATGGATCCTTCATCACTGGTTACAGACCTAGGCAAAAATTTAGAGAATAGTATCAGCATTCAGTAATAGAATTAGAAAGGTAGCTAAAACAAATTTATAGCAACTAGATGCATTCCATGTGCTTAAACTTAAGAAGTCAAACTGCAACCCTAAGAACGATGTCTGCGTGTGTGTGTCTCCATCTAGGTGTTTCTCTGTTCAAAAGGGGAGCAGCCACTCCTTGTGCATGTTATGATTCTCCCGGGTCCCATCGGGGAGGGACTGGAAGAAGCCACGTGGACCCAGGGCCAATGCAAGTTAAGACAATTTCTGAAGCGACTCAAAGAACATGCAAGGCTTCCCTGATACTTCAATAAAAATGGTACCCCCTGTATGGTCCCAAGTCATTCTGATTTCCTACATCTTTTTAAAAAGTATTAAAGGACGTAAGTCGTTAAGTATGATCTAGAAGTGAAAAAATAAGCTCATCTTATCTCTAGTGAGAAGCAATTTTAACTCAGCTGGAAGACATATAAGTAGAATTCGGGCAGGCTTATAACTTAGTACTTTTTTGTTGTTGTTAAAACATTAAAGATACCCTCTTCCTCTCAGCAGTCTATGCTTAGGATGGTAAGATAACCAGTAATACTCTCTACGTCGAGGAGACAATTAGTTACAGCATAAAATATTGCTGAAAAAAGGACAACAATAGCAAAAACTGAAGAAATGATTAAAGAAAAGCTACAGCGGGTCAGACATGACATGGAGTCTGGTGAAGAAGCAGCACATTTACCATGGTCTTTATCAGATACTTGGCATCAGAATCTCTGTACACTATTTCGACTCATTTGAGGCTGGTTCTGCCCATCCAGCTGTGTGGTCCATAGAGACCAGAGGCCACTCCACTACCACAGCTGCTTAGAGGAGCAGCAGCTGCCTGCCTTCACCTCAGGCTAGGGCTTGGAAAGCTACCCATTTTGCAGCAGAGTTTTATACAATAGAAACATTTGCATGTGAATTATGGCAATGCTGGGGCCCAAGAATGCACTTTAAAAATTATCAATTTAGCTGAAGGCTCATAATGAAGAAATGGAAGCCTGAAAATGATATGATATTGCATTATAAAAATATCTTCATTACAAAGAGGAGAGCACAGGGTGGTGGTGGTCCTGCACATTAACGAACAATTTCCGCAGTCAGCTGCAGCGGATTCTGGTGCAGATCAACGGGGCGAGCTACTGGGCTCATCTGAGGCCGCTCCGCCGCCAGGAGCTCTGCCTGACACCAATGCTACAGCCAAATCAGGTTAACACTGGAGAGCTCTAGTGTCACAGTAAGGGTTACCAATAAACAATCATCCAAGCTAAAATGTTTCCCATTAGAATGCTGCATTTGGACTGTATCTGGAATCTATTGCCCAGAAAGGATAAGATGCTTATAAAGCATGTAAAAAGGAAAACTCCCTAGACTGTCTTAAAAATTCCTAAGCTCAAAGGACAATTTTGGACAAACAAAAAGTTAGGACTGGTGCCAGATGCAATTTTCAGCTGTGTCCTTTGTTTAGAAAGTTTATATCCTAATTTGGTTTTTTTAATTGGGCCCTGAGGATACAGTCCCATTTTGAGAACAATGCTTACACAGGATGAATGCAAAAACATATAATTCTACTTCAAATGATGCTAATATGAAAGATTTTATTCATAAATGTTTCATGTTTGCCTCGAGAAATTAACAAAAGTTCCATTTAAAAATGCCCACCAGTTAAAGGGCTTTCATAAAAAAATAAGAAACAACTCAATAAAGGAACATGCATTTTCTATTTCTCTGCTGGGAGACAGAGGTGCAGGAGAGATGGTTCTTCCGAGAGCAGGTAAGGTAGTGAATGGCTTCAGATAAAATGAGGGGGAAGAGTAGCAAGTAAGACAAGGGATCTGGTGTTTGTTCACAGAGTGCGCAGAACATCTATTCATTTCTACAGCACAGTGACCCTTTCACTAAACTTAAAGAGGTGGGCAACAGAACTCCTTTAGATATGCAACCCCTATTTAATGTTGACAATCAATTCTATAGTGTAAAGGTTTAAAAAAAAAAAAAAACATCGATTTCTTCCCTCATCTTTCCTCGACTTCTCTAAGTAACTCCTGCTAAATGTTCTACTGGGCCTTGATGGCAACTGTATGGCCACAGGCTAGCAGAAACGAGGTTATCACAGTACATGTGCAGGCCACTGCGAACGTGTTATTTCAAATGTATGCCTGCACACATGCGCACATACCAAATGGTTCTGTCGAACTCTGTGTGTGCAAACACGAGGACAGTCATTTACAGGTTTCTCAGAGGCTCCTACTTCATACAAGGGATCTTAAAGGCTGGAATACTAAATTAGCACCAGAGAAGTATTTTTTTTCTAAAATGCTATCTGGAGTGAAAAAGAAAAATGGATCCACTCATAGATGTGAATAAATCCCTCTCTTGTTTTAAAATCTCCATAAAAATATTTATATAATTAAGCCTTTCTGATGTTCAAGCCAGTAATAAAGTAGGCAGAATGATTGTTTCCAATTCTTACATTCTGCTTCCGCCCTGCTGTATCACAGATACTGCCAACAGAAGATCCCCAAATGCCAATTGTAATTAAAAATGTTATTTTCAAAAAATTTCCACAGCCTATGCAAAAGGAGAACTATTCCTCATCCCTTGAGTTTGTAAAATGACACGAAAAAGTTAGTGGAATCTAAGGGGGTTACAATCGCCTATATTTTAAAGCACAACATAAAAGATGTCTTTTGATAAGATCTCAACCTACAACAATCGTTGCTTTAATTTATTTTTCGGTCGTCCAATGGGTTTTGCATATCGTCGTTTTATTTGTGCAGCTTTCTCATGAAGTAGTTTTCTTCCCTTTTTCTTTGGTCTGCAGACTTGGCAAATCCACATCCCTGAATTAATATATATATGAAAAAAATATTTTAATGTTTCATTTTAGGAGAAGATATTAAATATAAACTGCAGCTGAAATAAGCTGCCCAAGGGTGCCTGTATGCAGAACTTTATTCCAGAAGGTAGGTCACTCCCTTGTGTCCACATCCTCCTCAGGAAGCCGTCATTAAAGGTCAATTTCCCCCAGAGGTCAAGGTGGTGAGAGCAGAGGGCTGCCTGCCCCTATGTCCAAAGCCTTCTGTGAGGCTTTTTGCAACGTGTCACCAAACCTCCCTCCACCACATAAACACACAGGAAAACCCGATCCTGTCAGATAATATGTATTCTTTCGATTAGAGGGACACATTTTCAAGTCATTCGGTTTTTGGAGTTTCTGGAAAAAAAAAATATTTGTTTAATTTCTTTCTGGAAATCTTCCACACTAAAAAAAAAAAAAGAAAAGAAAAGAAAAGAAAAAGAAAATATCAGTATAAAAGATAGTTTTTGAATTAAAACAGAATTTTAAGTACTGTGGAGCTGCAATAATTAAAACTATACATCTGGAATAGGGAAATAGGTCATTGGACAAGAATTTTTAGACCAAAACAACGGAAGCCTATAGAAAAGTTTAGCATATCAAAAGGTCGTATTTCAAGTCAGTGGGGAAAGGATGAAATGACTACTCAGTGAAGTAGTGATCGAACAAACAGCCATCTATATGGAAGGAAAAGAATTACTTCCTATCCTTTATAAAAATAAATTCTGGGCAGATGACTGTTATGACAAAATTAAATGTTACAAGTATCAGGAAAAATATGTGGATATTTATTTACTTTTAGCATGAATGACATTTAAGACTGAAGCCATAAAGACAAAGATTCATGGATTGGACTACATAAAAATATAAAGGGCTTCTACAAATCAGTAAGAAAAAGGTGAAAACACTAAGAGAAAAATGATTAAGGGTAAAAACAAGCTTTTTACAAAGATGATATACAAACAGCCAATAATCAAACACAAACTGCTTTCAATCTCACTGCTTAAAGAAAAAAAAAATCATGAAACATCAAAATTTTAAATAACAGCACTGTATTTCATTGAATATGAGACACTAATGACTATACAAACCATCTTTTTTTTTTAATGTGTTTTAGACTGAATGAAATACAGTAATGGTGAGTGTTGGTCAAAAACACAGGAGAACAGGTACTCTCACACACTGGTGGTCAGTCTGAAAACTGATACAATGTTTCGTGTACATGGCCTTTGATCCAACAATTCCTCCCCTAGGAATTTATCTTAAGGAAATAATTGTGGATGGAAAAAATTGAAAACATTTGTAATGTCCACCATAGGGGACCGGTTAAGTAAGTTATGGTTTGTTTACACATGGGGTTGCAAAATCAAGTATGTTCAGGAGCCACCCAGGGATAATGCATGTGATTGAAGCAAGTTGGAACACAAGACAAGAAGGAGTGAGATTGGGGCCAGGTGAACATGCGTACTCTACCTACAGGACGCAAATTCAAAATTTTAAGAATGCTGTACCAGCTTGCCCATAACACATTTAGAGGAGTTTAAAATACATGTATGTTGCAGGGCGCCTGGATGGCTCAGTGGGTTAAGCATCTGCCTTTGGCTTGGGTCATGATCCCAGGGTTCTCCGATCGAGCCTCGCATCGGGCTCCCAGCTCAACCAGAAGCCTGCTTCTCCCTTTCCCACTCCCCCTACTTGTGTTCCCTCTCTCGCTGTGTCTCTGTCAAAAAAAAAAAATACAATCTTTAAAAAAAAACCCAACATGTACGTTGTCCCAACAAAGCATTACTGCGGCCAGTCACCAGGTGTGTAACCTCTTTGTACTATGGAGTTCTACGCACTCATTAAAAACCGTGTTTAGGAGAATATTTACTGATGTGGGGATGTTAGAATCTTATAAAGATGGAGAAGACGTAAGATTACAAAAACATGTTTAGAATGCCCCATGTCTTTTTTTAAAAAGTGTGTAGTGGGGAGGAATTTCTGCTGATTCTTCTTATTCCTTTCTGTCAATCTGTATTTACTAAATCTTTCACAATAAGAAGTGAATAAATTTTATAAAGAGGCAGTTATTTTTAATGTTTAATATATCATAAAATGAGGAAAAAGAGCTGAGCTAGGCTTACTTACACAACAAACAGAGACAGAAATCCATACACCATATGGATTTATCCAGATAAAATGGTTCAGAGGCTCATGTTCAAATTATCGACTAAGGGCCAAGAAATGTGGGATGCCTCCAGTAGTAGGACTTTGGAGACACCATTACAACATTATGGAATCTCACCTCTGAACATGGTACTGAATAATACAGAGAATGTTCTGAATTTCTGACCTACCTAACCTATTCTAATAAGGGAATGGTTGTGGGAGAGGAAGGCTCTTCTTTATCCCTGTGTCCGAATTAGTCTTTATTATATACATTACCTGCAAACTAAATGCTTTTACACTCCTCTGTTCACAAGCTGTGCCAAACCCACAGGAATAAGGCGGGTAGGAGGGGCAAAGAAACGCTTACAGAACCTGCAGATCTCTGAGCTGGACAAGGCTAATGTGTATGTAATAAAACACATTTTAACTATGGTTTAAAAGTTCACCTTTTGGCATTCTGGAAAGTGGGGGGTCACAGCACTCCATATGGAATCCTCTATCACAGGAGTCACAAAAAAGCATATTATCCTGTAAGATAACATAGTAGAAAGTAATTGAGACTGAAAAAGCTGTAAAAAGCCACAAACTCTCATCTTAGCCCATGAATAATAACAAAATATAATGAAGGGGTAGCATGATCCCTGCTGAAATCTGACATCACATGTGTTTAAAACTCTAAAAAGAAAACAGCAACAGCCTACAAAAACGAAACACCTTAACACTGAAAGCTTGCCCTTTACCTGGGGATGGACCGCGGTGCGCCCTACTTACTGCATTTTTGCCTTGGATCCTACATGCGCTGCACGTCTTGCACTCGATGCACTGCCACCTTAAGGCCTTGACGTTTGTTGTTAATTCAGGACAAAATTTCAAGCACGATGGGTGTCCTAGAAGAATAAAAAGCAAATTACTTTACGGAAATGTGGCTTTAGATTTTTTCAATTCTCACTCCGTCATACTTAGTAAAGAGTGATAATGTTGGCTGAAGACTTAAAGAACTGGAAAATACAAAAAGATCAGAGAATCTGAATTGTACTTCCCTTTCTGGCTTTTTCTACCCGTGACTACAGAAATGTTTCCCTAAGAGAAATCTGAGAATTGTATACCCGTTCCCATCAGATGTCTTGGAGAACTTGGAGATAACATATGCTCTGATCACATTCTCATTCCTGTCCCTTTGGTTCATCTCCTTCCCTGGCCCTCCTCAGCAACCAAAAACTTTAACAAAAACTCCCTGGTTTGCTGGACTGTGAGGAGGATGTGAAGTTCAAGTGATTCCTGCTCTGTGTAATGAAATCATAGAACTTACAATGACAGCTAAAGAAAATGGGGGGTAGGGACCTGCTTAACAATATTATTACAAATGCAAAAAAAAAAAAAAATTATACAGAGAGTATCCCATTGCTGGGATATACACAGACCATACTGTTGCCGTCTTGCCCCTGGGTCCCTGAATTTAAATTTTGCAAGTAGAAGCAAAAATTATGAATCTGAGATTTAAGAGGTTAGAAGATCCAGGTCAAAAAGAATATGACAAGAAGCAACACCCATTGCAGGTTTCCCACATTCTTCTGTGTGTCCAGCTTTTTCACACTATTTTGGGCACACTTAACATCTAGCTTTGCTCACAACACAGAGGCAAAGTGGATAGCCTGAGGGGCAATACCATTCAAGGAAGCCACCCAGGCTACCCTCAGTCATAGATTCCTCCAAAAGGCTTAGGGAGTGTGAGCCTACACTCTCTGGAAGACAGTTCAGTTTAAAATGTGATGGTCTTTTTATCACCCAAACCTGAGATCTCTCTCTAAACTTGATTTTATTTTTCTAAATCTGGTCTTAAAATAGTAAGAACATTAGTAAATCCCATGTGAAAGAACTTATAACCAAGCTGCAAAAGAAACCTGAGGGTAATAAAAAAAGCAGATTCTGCAATTTCAAAACTGTTTTATAATTTCCTGACTTTGGCAGGCTCATTGTTTAAATATGTATTTTGGGTCGCTGCCAAAAAGGTCCTCCTCCCTAAAGCTTAACAGGTGCTTCATAAAATTCCACCCACTAGGAGATTTGGCTTTTTGAAGTAAAAACATTCAAAATCAATCATCAATACCGTTAATAAAAGCACACTATTTCTGAGTTAAAAAAACATATATATTCCAAACATCTGTATGTAAGATGTTGAGGAAATAAAATGTTGTCATAGGATTACAACCTCAGGACGCAGAGACACCCAGGCAGATGCATTTAACCTATGACACCATTTCTTTTTATAAGGGCTCCTCTCATTCAAATGAGTAGCACAGGGGGAGGAAGTTGAAATATATAAAAATGGCATCAATCACTTCTTTCTGCTCAGGAACAGCAAACAAAGACAGCTTGCTGGTCTACTTTAAGAAGTATACTCTGAATGGGGAGGGGAGAGATCTACTTTGATCAGGGTTCCCCCCTCCTTATATATAGCTGGGAGGGGGGCAAGAACTCAAGTTTTAAAGAACAGCAATTTAAATTCCACCCTTAAAATAGGTCCCATCAGCTTAAAAGTATACCATTTACTTCTCTTTTCCCCCTTTTTATTACTTCCTGTAAGTCATACATCACTAGCACATATGACCTCAATTTCATGCACTAAAGTTTTCTCTACATTTAAATCTGCTTTTGTACTTTGTAGTTTAGTGTTCAGTAACTAAGGTAATTCACATCTTATTATAATTTACTATTTATTCTCATGGAGATCCAATGGAAAATACTTTTTAATGATTACACCTTTTGAAAATTAATGATTTTAGCCACTGTCAATCAAGAGCAACAAAAATTCTTCCTCTTTTTGCTTTCTCTCACTTTAAGCAATATTGTATCTCAAAACTACCATTTAAGTTACCCTGTCATCTAGAATCTTGAGCCTATCTTTCCTTTAGGCAGCAATCTTACCTTTATTTAGCTCAAGAGAATTGGCCATAGATCCCTTCTAGCTCTAAATTTCCATGATTCTGTAAAGATGCTGAGGGATGAAGAAACATTTCCACTTTATTTTCTCATGCCCCTTTAAATTAACACAAAAGACTGAGTCTTTTCTTTTCTTTTCTTTTCTTTTTTTTTGGTAACTGAGTCTTGATATATCATTACACAATTACAGTAGTTCAAAAAGGACAAAAATGCTACTGATAATGAAATTCCTTACCTCCCATTTAACCATTCCATAAACTCAACAATTCCCTCTAAAATGTAGGAGATTGCTCTGCTGACAATTCACAGTTGTTTGTCTTTCTGGACTTTATTCTACTTTTGTGATGTGCAGTTTATGAGATCTGAGAGCATAATATGTATTTATTCATTCATTCATTCTTATTACAAACATATATGAAGCACTAGTCGCTTACAGTAGTTTTATCTAGCAAAACCAAAGGAATACTGTTTAAAATTAAACAAGTACCAATGAAACCACAAACCAGTAAAAATAATTTTTGGAGTAAGTACTATGGGAGAAAAAAACATGGGCTCTGTAGTAGACAGCATAATGGCCCTCAAAGATGTCTACGCCATAATCCCTGTAACCTGTACCTATCGTACCTGACACGGTAAATGGAACTTTGCAGGTGACTAAGGGTACGGGTCTTAAGACGAAATTATGGGGGGTTATCTGGGTAGGGACAATCTAATGATGAGTACTTAAAAGCAGAGAATCTTTTCCAGCTGGGTTAGTAAAATGAGATGAAAAGGGGAGGATATAAAAGGCTCCACCCAGCTTTGCTAGCTTTGAAGATGGAAGAAAGGGGAAACCAGAAGCCAAGAAATATGAGTGGCCTTTAGAAGCAGGGAATGCCATTTACCTAACAGCCAGCAAGAAAATGGGGATCTTGGCACGGCTAACTCATACTCAGTGGAGCTTTAGGGTTGTTAGGCTGGCTCAGTTGGTGAGGAGTAAGACTCTTGGTCATAGGGATTTGAGTTTGAGCCCCACATTGGGGAGAGAGTTTACTTTAAAAATAAATAAATAAAATCTTAAAAAAACAAAAACTGAGAGCTTTGCCATTAAGGTCAAAAGTAAGACAAGAATGTCTACTCTCACCACTTTTATTCAACAGAGTACTGCAAGTCCTAGCTGCAGCAATCAGACAAGAAAAAAGAATCAAAGCACCCAAATTGGTAAAGAAAAAGTAAAGCTTTGACTGTTTGTAGATGACATGATAGTCTATACAGAAAACCCAAAGACTCCACCATAAAATTATTAGCACTAATAAATGAATTCAGTAAAGCCACAGGATATAAAAATCAATCTACAGAAATCTGTTGTGTTTATACCCACCAATAATAAAGCAGCAGAAAGAGAATTTAAGAAAATAATCCCATTTGTAACTGAACCAAAAATAAACTTAACCAAGGAGGTGAAAGACCTAAACTCTGAAAACTATAAAACACTGACGAAAAAACTTCAAGACAATGTAAAGAAACGGAAAGACATTCCATATGCATGGGCTGGAAGAACAATTATTGTTCATTAAATCCACAGATTTAATGCAATTCCTATCAAAATACCAATAGTATTTTTCCCAGAACCAGAACAAACAATCCTAAAATTTGAATGGAACCACAAAAGATCCTAAATGGCCAAAGCAATCTTGTAAAAGAAAAACAAACCTGGAGGTATCACAATTCCAGATTTCAAGTTATACTACAAAGCTGCAGTAACCAAAACATGATGGTACTGGCACAAAAACAGACATGCAGATCAATGGAAGAGAATAAAAAGCAGAGAAACAAATCCACAATTATAGCGGTCAATTAATCACTGACAAAGGAGGCAACAACATGCAATAGGAAAAATGGTGTTGGGAAAACTAAACAGCTCCATGCAAAAGAATAAACCTCGTCTACTTTCTTACACCACTGATAGAAACACACTCAAAATGGATTAAGGACCTAAATGTGAGGCCTGAAACCATACAAATCCTAGAAGAAAGCACAGGCAGTACCTTCTCTGACACTGGCTGTAGCAACTTTTTTTCTAGATATGTCTCCTGAGGCAAGGGAAAAAAAAGCAACAATAAACCATTGGGACTAAATGAAAATAGAAAGCTCTTGCACAGTGAAGGAAAACAATCAACAGAACTAAAAGACAAGCTACTGAATGGGAGAAAATATTTGCAAATGACACATCAGATAAAGCATCAGTGTTCAAAACATATAAAGAACTTATAAAACTCAACACCCAAAAAATAAATAATCCAATTAAAAAATGGGCAGAAGACACGAACAGATGTTTCTCCAAAGACAACACAGAGACAGCCAACAGATACATGAAAAGATACTCATCATTTCTCAGGGAAATGCAAACCAAAACTACAATGAGGTATCACTTCACACCAGGTGGAATGGCTAAAATCAAAAACACAAGAAACAACAAGTGCTGGTGAAGATGTGAAGAAAAAGGAATCCTTGTGCACTGCTGGTGGGAATGCAAACTAGTGCCACCACTGTGGAAAACAGTATGGAAGTTCTTCAATAGAATTACTGTATGATCCAATAATTGCACTATTGGGTATTTACCCGAAGAATCAAAAACACTAATTCAAAAGGATATATGCACCCTGACTTTATAGGAGCATTATTTATAATAGCCAAATTATGGAAGCAGCCCAACTGTCCACTGACAGATGAATGGATAGAGATATATGTGTGTGTGCGCGCACATGTGTGTGTATGTGGAGTGGAGTCTTATACCATTAAAAAAAGAATGAAATCTTGCCATTTGCAGTGACATGGATGGATCTAGAGAGTGTAATGCTAAGTGAAATAAGTCAGTCAGAGAAAGACAAGTAACATATGATTTCATTCACATGCAGAATTTAAGAAAGAAAGGAGAAAGACGACAGACAAGCCAAAAAAACAGACTCTTAACTACATAGAGAACAAACAGATGGTTACCAGAGGGGATGTGGGTGGGGGATGGGTAATAGGTGAGGGGGATTAAGAGTACATTAACCTTGATAGAACACCGAGTAACAGAATTGTTGACTCACTATACTGTACACCTGAAACTAATAGAACACTGTAAATTAAAATTTAAATATATATATATACACAAATATAATAAAAAAATAGGAATATGTATATATTTTTAAATATATTAAACACACACACACACAAACATGTAACAGTCACATGAGCTTCATTGTGAAAGAGCCTAAGTGTATGAGGGGAGGTGATACAGAGAGCCTCTGGTGACTGATCCTGAGTTGAGAAGCACATTCGTAGCAGAATCAGGCAAGAAATCCAGACAGGGTTCCTGAGAAGCAGCAGGGTAAATTCTTTGCACATTTTTTAATTTACGTCTATTGGATTAGATCCCATTTTATCTATCTTGTGTGTGTATGTGTATGTGTGTGTGTTTTAATGTCTGGAATCATTATCTTGAAAAGTAACTTGGCTATCCTTATAAGGAGATGACTTTCTGAAATACACACACACACACACACACACACACACGTGTTTGTTTAAAAGGAAGGGAAGGGGAGGGAAGGAAAGGAGGGAAGAAGGGAGGGAGGGAGAAAGCAAGCAAGAAATCCAAGCAAGCAAGCAAACAAGAGAAAAAGAAAATGGGGTTCTTGGTCATACAAACACAAGGAAGTGAGTTCTGTTGACAACCTTGTGGTAATTTATTACAGCAGCAATGGAAAATTAATAAACGCTCTTGACAACGGGTCCCTAGGACTGGCTATCTGACCAACCATCTGTCCATCTGAGATGCAGTAAGGAAAAGGACAAACATTTCAGATCATATAGTCTAGCAGGAAAGAGACACATTAAATAAGAATTAGAATTAACATGTGACAAAGAGTGGTTCAGAGATATGGATGAATCTAGCATGATGTTTGAGGAATGGCTTCCTAAAGAAACGCATAGGATGAGTGGCATTACATGGGAAAAGGAGGGAGAAGCTGGCGTGTACTGAGGGACAGGGGGCCATGGCACACTCACAGAGGGAAGGTGCACTATAACCAGTGTGTGCACAATATGGGGGGGGGGGTGTCACGATGCAGAACAGGGTTAACAGGAGCCCAACCAGAAGACGGTTCAAGGGGTATATTAAAGAATTTTGATTTTTTTCCTAAGGGTTAATTGGTCGTGACTAAAATAGATCTGGGAATAGATTTTGAAGTTTAAAAAAATTCACTTAGCCTATCGCACGGAAAATGGTTAAGGGGAAAGAGAATCAAGATTAGATTTAAGTTACTGTAATAGGTCTGAGTGGTTCTGGTGGGAATGTATGGATATACTGAGGATGTGGGATACAGATTCGGACACACAATCAATATAGGAATAGGACAGAGGACGGCTTGTGGAATCAGTGGCCAGTGGGGTGCCATTTGCTAAAATGGGAAATCCCTAAGGAGAAGAAAGAGGTTAGTTTGCTAAGATTTCTACTGTTACTGCTGTGTTTGTGGTTTTGGGGTAATAGGGGCACTGCAAGGTTCACAGGCTGTTTGGGATCCCTAACTCTAAGAAGCCTATAGGGCGTCCAAGTGGAGAAATTCTGAAGGCATTTCTATCTAAGCGTCTGGAGCTCAGGGGAAGCTATGAGGCAAAGAGTAAGAAACACAGGGCTAAGAACAGAAGCCTGAAGAAACATTTAAGGGATGGAACGAGACAAAGGAGCAAACAAAAATGTATATGAAAGGAAGTGGTGACAGACCACACAGAGAATATGGATCGTGGAAGCCAGAGGAAAAGAACAGTTAAGAAAAAAGATTTTCAACAGACCAAACAGGGCTGAAGACTATCTGGTGTGAACAGAAAGATGTACACTAGAGTCTGATACGGACTGAAAAGTGACCTCTAGATTTTGCTACACACACACCACAGGTATTCCCGACCCGCATGATTTCAGGGAATAAAAGGCCGGACGCAAGGTTTCTGCTTCCTGTTTCTCCACTTGGTCAGTCCAACTGTGGGCTTGTGGAATCAGGGGCTCACAACCTACGAACTCCTCTTCAGATTCCATCTTTAGGTTTCTCTCTGGTCAAGGGTCTCCCTCCCAACCTAATCAATCATTCAGTCCTCATCTACTCAGGGTGAAGCTGAAAAACCAAGTCTTGAGGCATTTTTCTCATAGTGACTTTAAGAAACTGGCGATTTTTTAAAAAAGATTATTTATTTATTTATTTATTTGAGAAAGAGAGAGATCACAAGTAGGCAGAGAGGCAGCCAGGGGGTGGGTGGCAAGCAGGCTCACCACAGAGCAGACCCCCAGGACTCCAAGATCATGACCTGAGCCAAAGGCAGAGGATTTAACCCACTGAGCCACCCAGGTGCTCCAAAACTAGTATTTTTATTTTCATTTTTTTTACATTATTTTTCTTTACTTATCTGTCAGAGAGAAAGAGAGAGGGAGAGCACTAGAGCAAGCACAAACAGGAGGCGCGGGAGGCAGAGGGAGAAACAGGCTCGCTGCTGAGCAAGGAGCCCAACTCGGGACTCGATCCCAGGACCCCAGGATCATGACCTGAGCCAAAGGCAGACACAACTGCCTTCAGAACTGAACTGTGCTCAGACCAACGGAACCACCCATGAGGTGGCCAAGAAACAAGTGATTTTTTAAATATACCTATTTATCTGCATACCGCACCTAGCAGCTAGCTGACTCTGGGAGCAGAAGGCAGGCCAGTTTTGTTGCGGGTTGACACATGCATAAAAACAATCCCAGCGGAGACTTCAGGGGTCCTGAGGGCAGACTGGTATTGGGTGCCACGGTGCCTGCTCCTTCTGCTGTACAAGGGTGTTTTCCTTACCTTCCCAGCTGCATCACAGCAGCCTCTCTTCGCCGCCGGTTTCAATGAGCATCCACTTAGAATGATGCTGTAATTTTGAACTGTACACTTATCTTAGATTTGCTAATTTGAAAACACACATGCACACAACTCATCTGTAAGTAAGATTTAACCACCCAGCAATCTGAGCAGCAGACACAAAATTTCATTTGGTATAATATCTAATACTTATGTGAAGCTAATTAAAGATAATTTGGTCTTAATGAGGCAAAGAGAATATAACAGTGTTAATTTCAAAGTAGGCTGATCCATGAAAGTCAAGTAAAATCACTTCCTAGGCCCAACATTTCCAAAGACCTGAATATGACTATCTGATGATTCCCACATTCATATTAGCGGTTAGAATGAATAATCCTTCCCATCTGTGTAATGTTCTATAGTGACTGACGATGCTCCTATCGTGATCTCACTGTATGCTCACAACAGTCCCACGGATGCTTGGGTACAGACGTCAGCCTTCACATTTTAGAGATAAATAAAAACCACAGTTATACAGCCGGCACACAGAAACCTGGAAAACCGTATTTGAGGCTCCATGCACTCTGTACCTCACCTCGTATTTTTACTACCTGCAAACCTGAATTATTTTTTCAAAGGAACTTGCAGCAAGAAAAACATAGTTAAAGAAAATACTGCCCATTTGCAGCACTGAGCCACCTTAAAAATAAAGACATTTCTAATTGGCTTACTTTATGATGTAAGGAGAAGGAAACATTTATTACTCACATCTATGAAATCTAAGCAGAGTTTAAGTGTGACATCACACAAATGGTACTTCAGACCCAGGCGACGGCAAACCAACAGGCACATATGGGAAACACATTTCAGAACGATCCTCCTTATGGGCTGCCATCTATATTTCCTTCTTCTAGTTTTATACTGCTTTGGGCATTTCTTTCACTTAAACTTTTTTCATTAGGGAGTCCTTTGATCATTACAAACAGTTTTGATTCAATCCTAGAATCAATGGACTCTTTGGAGTATGAGATAGTAGCTATTTCCGTAAGGCCAACTAGGGGTACCATCCACTCTGTAATTCCCACTACAGAAACTGGACTGGAACATACATGACAATGGGGCTTGCACCATTATTAGAGGGTACTATTGAGCCATGCCAGCCCATTTTATTATTTTTGCCTCCTAATTATCAAGTGTTACAACAGAACGTTGTAACTACAAGAATCCCAACCCGCCCCCACACCCACCTCTCCAAAGAACAACTATATTTGATTTTTATACATCTATTTAGAGAGCAGCATATAAAAGGCTACTCATTGAACTAAATGTCTACAGTGCATCTCCTTGAGGTAGAAACAATAGGTTTTTCTTGACTAAAGTAGCTAGACCCAGGGGTGCATGGGTGGCTCAGTGGGTTAAAGCCTCTGCCTTTGGCTCAGGTCATGATCCCAGGGGTCCTGGGATCGAGCCCTGCAACAGGCTTTCTGCTCAGCAGGAAGCCAGCTTCCTTTCCTCTCTCTCTGCCTGCCTTTCTGCCTACTTGTGATCTCTGTCTGTCAAACAAACAAATAAAATCTTTTAAAAAACAAAATAAAAAAATAAAGTAGCTAGATCCAGACTGGCACAGCACATAGAAGGAAAACACTGAGTGAACCTCAACACTGAGGATTCCCTGGTGGGGTCCAGAGAAACTCTCTTAGCTATTCTCTATTCTAAGCAAAGGGATATGATGCCCCAGGGCTTGAATTTCGGCCATGACCCACACCTTGACTCCAAAGTCTCTGGCTTTTTCTACCTGAAAGGAGGTGGGAGGGGAGAACTGGCTCACAAAATAACTCTAGCTATATAAGCCTTCTAAGGCAGTATCCTTCGTCCATTCCTCTCCATTTGTTAAAAGGGAAAACATAACATTACACCTACATACCCTGGTAAAATAAGAAACTTTAGGGGAAAAAATTTCAGTGACCTCCAAGTACAAAGGGGATCAAACTTCTCCTTTGGCAGTTTTTCAATCTGGGAAAGACGAAGGGAGATTGATTACATCAGAAAATCTAAGATGTACCTGTTTAGAATTACACCTTTATACCTTGTGAAGGAGGCCTTGAAGTTATGATCTAGCAGATAACGATCTCAAATTCCTTATCAACTCAAGTAAGTGTATCAGCAGAGGTAAGGAAATATATGAAGGGAACTTTTCTTCCCACATTTAAGTGCATTTTTAATCTGTCCCAGCAACCAGACAAATAGGTACTCAAAAAAAAGAAAAGAGTGAAGGTAGTTTTTAAAGTACCACCTTAAAAATCACAAAGAGTAAACCATAGGCAGTGCACACCACTAAAGTGATCAGGCAGTTAAACAAAAGAATAATTCATTCAGAGTGAGCCTCGTGAGAAAACCTAAGAGATAACTCCAGAGTCAGAACTGATGAGTGAGGGACTACCTCACCAGGATAAAACAGGGAGACTGTAGGGTTGAAATTTATTAAACTGAACATACAGATAATGTTTCCATGCCCTTTTGTCACTATCCATGATACCATGGGCAGGTAAAGAATTTTAATGAATCTGTAAAGCCCATCAAAAGGACTGTCAGAATACATTTCTCAGGCAGAGTTTGCAATGTCTTATTTCCAAGGCTCCCTCCCAGTCAGGTCTTAAAAGCGACAGAACCACATAGAGCTTATCCAGTTAAACCTTTCTAGGAGGAAGAAGAATCATTACACAACACTGTCATTCTTCAGTGAATGAAACATTTCCTCTATCCAACCATCAAGCAGCTGTCAAAAATGATGATAAGATATGAAATTACGTGCAGCAATCAAGGACAATATCAAACATGCCAAATAATGACAGTGGCTGACATTTATAGCACACTTACCGTAATTGTCATAGACCCTGTCCTAGGCTATTTACTTCTGTTCTCTCATTGAACTCCCACAAAATCCAAGAGGTAGGTGCTACCATGATCTAATTCTTCTAGTGAGGAAATCAAGGCACAAAATAGTTAACTAGTTCAATGCAGAAGAACTAGGCTATGGCTGGCTCTTGAGTTTTTCTTAACTACTACTATACTGACTTCCTAAACAACAGTATGCTATGGTATTTTGCAGGTTTGTTATTGTTTTTCAAGACAACCATCATCAGAGAAATACTGTGTTTTCTATGTTAAAGTAACACTTGGGGAGGAAAAAAGTTTCAGTAGGCTTAGAGAAGAACATTTGAAGATTAACACTAAGAGATTATTTTTTAGAAATCCAATTCACCACCACTCAGTCTGCTGGGAGTGTGTGTGTATGTGTATATATATATACCCATATATATAACCATATATAAAACTACATACAGGGGCACCTGGGTGGCTAGACGCTTAAGCATCTGATTCTCAGTTTTGGCTCAGGTCATGATCTCAGGGTCACGGAACAGAGCCCCATGCCTGGCTCCCAGCTCAGCAGCGAGTCGGCTTGTCCTCCTCTCTCCCTGCCCCCCGCCCCCTACTCATAGTGTCTCCCTCTCTCTCTCTTTCAAATAAAAAAATAAAACCTGGATGTGTATATAAAACATAGGCAACTATCATATGATTAGCAAGAAGGAAGAATGGCTTGGGAAGACAAATTCTTTGTGTAAGCACAATCGGACTTCCTTTTTCCATTTTAAGGCATGGTCTTAATAACTTAGACTGAGGAAAAGGCAGAGGTACCTGTACTTTGACAGCATTTTGAGTACTGCAATTTGGCCAATGGTCAATCCAGTGTCTCCACCTAGCAATTCTTTGAGTTCAACATCACCTCCTATTTGACCACTCTTTTTCTATCTTATTCTAGGCAATCTGAGTCTTTTTCATGCCTGATGATTTCTTGATACTGCCACTGAAGTTTCCAGAACACTGTCCCTTTCATTTAGAGCCACACAGAGCTGGGTTGTACTACACTTCACCAGTAGGTGTCATGAACTGAAACACCACATACACCAACTCGAGGACCTCTTAAATGGAGACTGAGGGTTATAGAAAACAAGTGATTCTACTTGTATTCAGCTTGAAAACCTAGAAATCTCTACACTGGATTTATCTGCAATGTAAAATACTCCAAACTGAATTACCAGTGCTGCTATGAAATCAAAGCTTAATATGTAGCATTATATAAACAAAAATATCTTTGTCACTGCTAATATCCTAACTCCCCCCCCACCTACATTTACTTTTTAAATTTGAAAACTATGCAATAACCAAATAATTGCTTTAAAATACAAATGCAGTTTTGACAGGTCTATAAATAACATATAGCTATAGAGGAGACACGGTATACCCGCATTTGAAACAATACCAACTTACCACTACTGCCACAATCTGCACAAGAGAGGAGTTCTTCTGGTTTCTTTTCACGATTTGATTCTTTAGTCCCCAAACAGAAGCTACATATCGGAATGGGATCAGCACGGGGCTATGATAAAATTAAAATGAAAAAATACTATCAGTTTTCCATTTAAAAATTAACAACAAAACATTAAAGTCAAAGCTTCTTACATATTTCTTAACAATGGAAAATCTGCTGAATAAGGTATTCCAATCAACATTTTCTGATTAAAAACTCTTTAATTATTTGATGCTAAAGTATTCCTAAATACTGTATTTAAGATTCAGAAGGAATTCTTATTAAACCAATGAAACCTAAGACATTTATAGATTATATAACCTTCCTAAAATGAACATTATTGAAGATCCTCTTGGGGGCACCCGGCTGGCTCAGTCGGAACAGTGTGTGATTCTTGATTTCAAGGTCATGAGTTCAAGCCCCATGCTGGGTACAGAGATTATTCCCCCCAAAAAAGAAAGAAAGAAAGAAAGAAAGACAGAAAAGATTCATTTGAAATCTCAATCATTGCTCTAATTTATAGGCCTATAATAAATGGACTCATCTATTCAGCTTATAATTTATCAATATCATCTAGTTGTTATTTCAGACTGTTTTTACTCAACTTTCTCAACTGTTTTAGTGCAGGTTACTATTATTTTATCTATTAAATTTTTGACCTAAAATATTGTTAAGGTTTTAGGTGACATAATAACAAGAGTCAGAACTAAGCAAGAAATTTAAAATTCTGTAGCATCACTTGGGAAGCTCAAAAGATCATTAACAAGAACTTTCTGGCACCAAGGTCTTCAAAAGTAAATCATACCATGCCATACAAAAGAGATAAACCCTCAATCTCTGACATTCCCACTTTAATAAAAGAAACAACAGAACATTTGTCCAACCCTCTAGTACTCTTTAGCTCTCACTGAGGAAATTGCTTTTAACTATGTATAAAGTGTCTCCAACGTTATTCATGGCTACCAGCAATGCTAATATTCCCATTCGTATGAATAGTTGACTCTGCCTAAAGATCTGGTCACATTTATTCTGAACAGCCAAAACTGTATGAAAATTAAAATTTTATTGCATATTCCAAGCCTTCACACATGTTGTCTCTAGCCATCTGAATGTAACTATAACGTATTTGTATTTGAATCTCATGAATCAAAAATTCAGGGCAGAAAAAGTTAGCATAATCATACATGTTTTTTTAATGTAAATTAAAAAACAAGATTTTGCAAGGTCTAACTTGTAAAATATACATCAGCATAGAATAAACCTCATTTGTTCAGCTACTCTATCCCAAATGCCTAGTTAATACATTGCCCGATACACAGTAGGCACTCAAGATATATGTTAACCGAATAAATGGAAGAAACATATGCCAGTTAAATGAAGAAACCCTCATCTCTAAGATACTATTTCAAATGGTTATAATGATTCCAACAAATGTCTTGGTTCACTGTGAAAACATGTCATCAAAAACCAGAATTCATCTTATGACTGAGGATTTGCAAAATTGTTCAATATGATTGTTAATTTCATCCTACAATGTGTTCATTATCTTGCCCTTATTTTCAGTTTAATTTGTTCTTTTAATATGCACAGGCTTTACTTTCTGAAGTAGCTATGCAAATGTGTTTTGTAGCCCCAGTTAAAAAGCAGAGTATAAAACACTTTGTACTAGAAAAACCCAAAAAGAAAAGCTACAACAAATTGGTCACTGACTCCAGCCACAATTTTTTAAATGCCAGATAATCAGCACTGCATAATTATGGATCCATAGTTATTACTTGCAACTGCTCAACTGTAGTACCTTGGGAACACTTTTGTTCCTTTAAATAGCAATTAAAAGAACAATCTGGTTTTAAAGTGACAACATTCCCTTGATAGATTCTAGCTAAAACCCAGTCCTTGTACTAATGGGATTCCTACTTTCATTTGATATAACAATGCTCAAGCCATTGCTGCCATCCTTGTGGTGATAAATAATTTACAAAATGTCACATATCATTCATGCAATGAAACAAATCCAAATCCGCAATCCCATTTTTCTTTCCCCAATGAATTTTTAGCTGTAAGAAAGACATGGCCATCAGCCAGCACTCACGCTCATTTTCCGTTTTTAACTAAAGGTAACACAAAGGACAAAGGTTGCTAGTAGTTCATGGCCAGAAAGACTGATGTCCCACACTCTGTCCAATAATAGAAAGCATAGATGCTATCACTTCACGCTACATTCAAGTGAACCCCACCACGCGGATGTATGCTCACAACCATTTATTTTAGGGATAACTATCCCAAGATACTCTATAAAACCACTGCATTATACAGAAATGTCTGCCCTGCTGAATTATTGATAATTCAAGGCACTTTTTGCTAACCTCAGTATAGCCGAGTCTAATTAACTTTAAAAAATTGTCACTTGTAAGAAATGAAACTTTTACAGTAATGCATGTAAATGGGTCACAAAATTATTATGATTCACTATGCCCAATCAGGCTTCATATAAACTGTTTCAGAAAATAATCCCTGTTAATAGATTAAAATGGACTGCCGTCAGAAAGAGGTCCAAATAAATGGCAATTCAATCCTACACAAGTCTACCACGGACAAATCACATTTAAGAGGTCTGCAAATGAAACCAAACATCCTAATTCCTAACTACTTTCTTTGAAATTTCACAAAGGCACGTAACCTGTTGATCACATTTTCTTACCAGCATGACTGTTTCAAACTAATCTCAAAAATTAATACCCATGATGGATAGGTTTAAACTCTGAAACCTGTTCGGGAAACTACTCCTCTTCATCTCCCAAGCAATGATGGTCCTACTGTAGCTGCTGGGCTAGAAGCCACTTTATACTATCTCATTTAATTATCTCAACAATCCTGCCAGGAACATTTATTACTATACCCCCCCCCTTTTTTTTTGAAGGAAACTGAGGATCTGTAAGTGAGGTAACTTACTTAAAGTTGCCCCAAGTTCAACTGCGGTACTGGGACTCAAACACAGGTCTGTTTTCATTAAAGCCCATTTCTCGCCTTCAGTATTTACTCCTCCACCCCCAACTCTCCTCTCAGAAAAACAAACATTTAGAATTATCTTTCCACCAGTGGGAATAACTCTTTCCTAATATGTTCATAATCTTTTCCATCCAATTTCTCCCATGACCAATCACATGTTTTTTAAAGCTATTTTAAAAGCAACCACTAGGGGCGCCTGGGTGGCTCAGTGGGTTAAGCCGCTGCGTTCGGCTCAGGTCATGATCTCAGAGTCCTGGGATCGAGCCCCGCATCGGGCTCTCTGCTCAGCAGGGAGCTTGCTTCCTCCTCTCTCTCTGCCTGCCTCTCTGCCTGCTTGTCATCTCTCTCTGTCAAATAAATAAATAAAATCTTTAAAAAAATAAAAAATAAAAGCAACCACTACTGTCCTATAGATTATTTATTAGTTACAATGGTGATAAGGTACCTTTACAATGGAGACACCACCTTATCCAAGTGATCAAACCTATCACCAGGATATGACAAACTGACATTATATGCCTTCCAAGTATGGCATTAAAGGACTCAGCATGGCCTATGCATGGTTCTTGCTGGAATTCTTCACCCAGAATCTAACCGTAAGGAACCAATCAAGCAAATCCAAATTTAGGGACATTCTGAAAAACTACTGGCCTGGACTCTTCAAAAAATGCCAATGTCACGTAAGACCCAATAAAAGGCAGAACCAATTTAGACAACTTAAGCGACCCAAAAACTAAATCCAGTCTGTGATTCTTTTTTTTTTTTTTAAGATTTTATTTATTTATTTGATAGAGAGAGACACAGAGAGAGAGGGAACACTAGCAGGGGAAGTGGGAAGGGGAGAAGCAGACTCCCCACCGAGCAGGGAGCCCAACGTGGGGCTTGATCCCAGGATCCTGAGACCTTGACCTGAGCTGAAGGCAGACGCTTAACCGACTGAGCCACCCAGGTGCCCCCCAGTATATGATTCTTATATGGATTCTAGATTTTTTTAAAAAAAATTACCCTGGGGCACCTGGGTGGTGCAGTGGGTTAGGCACCCAAATCTGGGTTTCCGCTCCAGTCCTGATCTCAGGGTTGGTGCTCAATGTGGAGTAGCCTTGAGACTCTGCCTGCCTCCCCCACCACACCACTCTCTCTCTCTCTCTCTCAAATAAATAGATAAATAAATCTTTAAAAAACTTTACTTGGATAATTAGGGAAATACACACTAAATAGCAGACAATATACAAACCGGATAGAACATAAATTTCTTCGGTCAACAAAACTGAGTTCATAAGAGAGAATGCCCTTGTTCTCGGCAATTATGTGCTGAAATATTTTGCAGTAAAGTGTCAAGATGTCTGTAACTTAAGCTCAAAAGATGCTTGTGTATTTGTTCATGTATTAACAATGTCAAAGGCTGGCAAATCTATGTGAAGGTTACATGGAAGCTCATTTTATTATTCTTTCAATCTTTCTGCATGTGTACAGTTTACCAAACAAAACACTGGGAAGGGGGTGTAAAACAGTTACCCCCTCCACTCTTAAAAAAAGATCTAGAATGGATTGGATTATTATATAATTGGATTAAATGCATTTATACAATGAAGTATCTCAATCCAATTAGAGATTCACAGGCAATACAGAGGACACAGGAACTGTCAATCTGTATAGCGGGGGGCGGGGGGGGCAAGTACCAACACTCTTGAGGACATATGACCCAGTTTTCTTCAACAAATAAATTAAAAGGGAGGCAGAGTGAGCAAGCAAGGAAGAGAGAGGGATAGATTCAGAATAAGAACCAATAGGTTAAGAGAGATTTAAAAGGATAGATTCAGAATAAGAACCAATAGGTTAAGAGAGATTTAAAAGGCTAATCGACCAATCACAATGTATGGTCCTCATCCTGATAATGATTCTTTTTTTTTTTTTTTTAAAGATTTTACTTATTTATTTGGCAGAGACAGAGCACAAGCAGGGGAAGCAGCAGGGAGAGGGAGAAAAAGAAGCAGGCTCCCTATTGGGCAGGGAGATGGATGCTGGACTCCATCCCAGGACTCCAGGATCATGACCCGAGCCGAAGGCCAATGCTAAACTGAGCTACCCAAGTGCCCCCTAATAATGATTTAAATAAAGTATAAAATAAAACAAAATGGGATGACCCATTAAAGGAACTGGGGCTAGTCAGCCTTGAACAGACTGATGGGAAGGAACAAGCAAGCTGGAGGTCTTCATCCCAGGAAAAAGGGCTAGATGTATTCTTCATGGCTCCAGAGCGCAAAACCTGAACAGGGCTTATCCTAGAGGGAGTTAATGTAACAGAAATGTCCAGATATTGAATGGATTTTTTTTTCCTGCTTCATTTTTAAAACTGTGGTAAAATACACGTAACACAAAATTTACCATTTTAACCATTTTTAAAGTATACAGAGTTCAGTGACATTAAGTATATTCATTGTTGTGCAACCAGTACCATCCTTTATCTCCAGAACTTTTCATCTACCCAATCTAAAACTCTGTCCCCACTAAAAATTAGCTCCCTTCTACTTTGTCTCCGTGAATTTGACTATCCTAGGTACCTCATGTAAGTGGAATCATATAGTCTCCACAGGATGGATGATTTCTGGAAGGCCCCCTACAATCAGAAAATACCATTGGGGAGGCTGGACCAGGATGGTGAGGATGCCACAGAAGACAAGGCAACCTCACACAAGCTGGGGGGCCCTTTCCGGATCATATATTTTAACGGTTCCATGGCTGGATAATCTCTCTGTCTCTTCCCAACTCTGCTTTAATTTTTTTATTGATTCCATTATACTTAAGAAGACATATTATAGTAAGTCTTCAGGACCCTCAATCTCAAAATTAAATAACGTTTTCTGAGAAAACATTCTTTAATTCCAAGACAGTTCATTTTGAGAAGTTTTATATTTGCTTATGGTTGCTTTTGTTTCTGCCCTGAAGGAAACCACATGTTTATTAATCTTGTCAGTCTAAGTAAGTGGAGAAAAATAAATGAAAGTTCATGCTAGATTGGAGCCAGGTGCACATCCTCTTTACAATGACACACAAAAAAGGTTTTGTCTCCATGATCTCCACTCACAAGGACATACCCCTCTCTTTCCATTATCCCCTATGGATTCATCTCCAAGAGTCATCTAGAACACTCTTGAATCTACTTAAAAATCACACCATTTTAGTTCCTATTGTGAAAAGCAACTCAGTATATTTCATTTATGCATTCATACCTGGATCACTGTAAAGCCTGATTTAAATATTGATCTCTGAGTCACAGTTTTCCTTCTTCAGAAAAGGGCACCATAGTGTCCGCATTGTCTATCTCTGTGGCTGCTAAAAGCTCAAATGTGTGTGAAAGTTCTTTGCACACTATAAAGCTCTATTCAAATATTGTGATTATTGGAAAATTCACGTCAGGTATAAAAATAAAAAGAACAAACAACAAACAACTTCAAGTCCTTAACAAACATCAACACAAATGAATTGTTGTGGAGCTCAGAATTAGTCTATAATAGACTTTGACTCTGTGCCCCATGATAAATATTAATCTTAGAGGGTTGTTACAGGGTTTTTTTAAACGAATTAATCAGGGAGTAAATGAACAGGATAGAAAATGTGTCCACTGAGATCCAAGAGGCCTGATTTACTAAAAGGAAAGGTCAAAGAAAAAGATGCCAAAGGAAGAAAAGCACAAACAAATATAAAAACTGTAGATACCACAAAAGTAAACAAAGCTTTATACCTAAGTATCAAACAGTTCATTTTTGGAGCGTGTTCTCTACACTTCAGCTCAGACAACTTAATTCGGTAACTCCAGGCAGTGTTGTAGAGAAAAGGGTTTGAAGGCTCGTCCATATGCATCTCTTCAAATTGTGCCTTTTATCATCTCCTACCTGCAATCCGAGGTTAGGTCATGCTTTGCTGTTTACCAAAATGCTTTCCTCGAGTGTCTCACAAGTGACAAACATGGACAGGACCGTGGCTTTTTCTGTCTCTGATTTATAGGTCAGTTAAACGCCTCCCTAAGGTCAGACAGCTGTCAAGACCGAGGGTCCCAGGCTGCTGACTGCAAGCCCTTTGCTCTTGCACTCTACCACCGCTAGTCCCTCATTTTCTTTGGCGCTCAGATTCAGATAGCACCTTATCAGAGAGGCTTATCCCTGACCCTTCTCTCTGAAATTGCATTCCACCAGCACCACAGCGAACCCCCTGGCCTTGCTGTGCTTTTCTGCATAGCATTCCTCACTGCCTGACATATTCTATATCATCTCTTTTGTTTCACTCACTGAACTATCAAAGCTCCATTCTGAGGTCACAGACTTCGTTCACTGCTGTAGCTCCAGCTTCAAAGTGCAGTTGTGGAATAAATGAACAAATGAACAAACTGCTTTTAGGTTAGGAAGTGGTTTCTCTGGTTCAACAAGGTCCCAAAGACTACTGTTCTTTAATATGTGTCCTTAATAACTATAATAGGATGAGTTAAGCAACTATCCATGGCAAGGTGGCTTCCATCACTGTCCAATCTAAAGGCTTTTTTCATACTCTAATCATTTATAATGAATGACCGTTTGTGCATAATTGTCCTTTTCTGGGTATAGCCTGACAAGATAGAACCAAAATTTAAATATCAGCTGGGAGGAAATTATCTCGCTCAGTGACAGTCACTACAGGTTGTGTGTAAAATACATCCGGGGTCGTGCCCAGTGGCTAGTTCGTAACTGTGAGCCTCCCAAGCTTTATTCCCCCTCTCAAGAAAGAATGTAAGTTTAAAAAACATAGTAGCAGGAGTCAAGGAAGATGAATACACTGAAGTGAGAATTAAGAAAATTATAACAAGAGCATGCATCTGTTCAATCTATCAAAAATATTTTACAAATTTTGGGGCTTTACAAACTTCACAACTGATAGCACAAGTACCACAAAGGCTGAAAAATGTCTGGTTTTTCTTTTCTTTCTTTCTTTTTTATTTTTTTTTGCACTTTTTTTTGGACACTAATAAAGAATTAGGTTTCGTTTCTTGCCACTTAACCCACTCATTCAAGTGATCAAGCTCACTCCTAATTAGGATATAGATCACGCACACTCACCATTTCCCTTTAGGGCAATCTGCTGTAAGATACAGTCTGTGGAAATATAGTAACTCTGAAAGTATGGACTTCCTGTGATGCTCTAAATTGTCTTGGATTTTAAGAGCATTATCTTGCTCCCATCAGCCTGTGCTATAACTGTGGTCAGTTACAGCCACGCCTCTGCAGGAAGGCTTGGGGACTGGCTCACCCTCGCGGCCAACCTGAGATCCCTTCAGATCCTTCAGGGTCACAAGAGAACCTTGTTTGTGACATGTCTGTTGCCATTTTCTCTACAGTCGCAGACCTTTTTGTTTTATTCTAAGGCTATTCTTGCAATTCTATTATGAATTTTGATCGGAATAGATGCCTAAATAATTTCTTCCAGAAGATAATTGGAGATACTGTAAGACTTCTCACAGGCAACAATTTTACCCTAATTTTACACTCGCCGTATAGATTTTTGTTCTATCACTTCCCCTGCTCATTATACTTCTCTGTGGGTAATTGGTTCTGTGAGGGAGCACTACATTATCCCCACTGGCTCTGGACTGAGTTTCTGCATTACTCTGGGCAAAAGGATTTATTATTGCTAATGTATGGAGATCTTAAATGGGACTGCTATATTTTACCTCCTTGTCACAGTGAAGAGCATTCTCTGTATTTTAAGACTGACAAGTAAATTAAATCTAATAAAATAAAAATATTTAAAAGTGTCTCTATACATATTCATAAATGTCACTTCTTTTTTTCATTTAAAGAATCACTTAAAAACAAAAAAGCAGGATCAATGACCAATACTGGGAAATGCTCACAGTCAGAAGCTGATTCAGAAGCCAAAAGCACTAAAAGCTTGGCCTCAAAGAAATTAGAAAAGGAGAGAAGGAAAGATTTTCTAAGAACATCAGCCCCAACAGTTATCAATTGTGTGGAGCTAACTGAAATGCTCCCACTGTATATACTCTAGAACTTGTTCTAATTAGGCAGGTGTGCCATTTATAAGAGTGCTGATTAAGGAAAGGGATTCTATTGGAAGGAAACAAATCTAATCTGGCATACAGCATTTAACAATAGCATCTCATTTTTGTTGTTGTTGTTTATTTGGTTTTGGAGATAAAGTGTACGAATTTGCAGAGGGTGGGGAGCCCAGTCAAAAAACTGCCTTCCCCAGCATCTTTAATTTCTTATCTGGACAGGGACTTGGCTTCTAAGATTTCATCTGAACGTCCCTCCTCCACCCCTACCATTAGAAACTGCAGATACTGCATTTATCTTCTTAAGAGGGATCAAAGTCTGATTCAACACAGCTGGAAATTCAACACATGGTTACAGGAAGTCAGCTTAGGATTTACAAACTATTCTCTTTGGCAAGCATGTCACAATATTAGCAATGTAATATAAACTCTACTCTAGGTTTTGAAAAATGGAATTTAAAATCAATTCATATTCAAGTGTCACAAATCCTTAATGTTTTTTTACAAACTATTTTTTTCTTAAGAGCAGTTTTAGGTTTACAGGAAAACTGAGAAGAAGGTACATTAGTTTCCCCAATCTCCCTGACCCACACATACATAGTCTCCCTCATTATCAACATCCCTCCCTTCCCCACACCCGAGCTGTACCTTTGCTAGAAGTGAAGAACCTACAATGAACGTCACACATAAGTCACCTGAGCCCACAGACAACATCAGGGTTCTCTCTTGGTTTTAGACATTCTATGGGTTTGGAAAAATTTATACTGACATGTATCTACCATCATGGTATCACACAGGGTATTTTCACTGCCGTAAACATCCACCTGTTCATCATTCCCTCCCCTCTAACTCCTGGCAACCACTGATCTTTTTCATTGTATCCACAGTTTTACTGTTTCCAGAATGTCATACAGCTGGAATAAGAAAACTGGCTTTCTTGGTTACCCCAAGGCATTCATTTAAATCTAGATGGGGTGCCCAACACCCCATGTAGGTACAGTGTGAATCACAGCCATTCTCATTACCAATTCCACCAAGAGAAACCTGCACTGACTGCTCAGAGACACAGGCTACTGAATTTATTGTAATTAGATCCAAAAAGGAAGTAGAATGGTGAAAGGAGACATAGATAGGTAGCTATTAACTAGAAAAGTCACATGTTAGTCAGCTTCTCAATATTATCATTACCATCACCAGCACCCTGACAATTTTCTGCATTCAGAGATTTATGTCAGTTAAGATGCTATGTACTATTCAGTAAGTTACTAATGTTTACTCAGTACCCAACTATGCCAAGGAGAATATAATTGGTACTCCAAGCGCTTGTTGTCACAGAACGAATAGAAGTAGTGTAATTCCATTACCACACTTAATTCTCAATTGCCCTGTGGGCACATAAACCATCTGGTGTACAGAGTTTCCATGCCCTTGACTTTTCTGCTTTCGTTTTCCTCACTTTCAGACTACCTTTGACCCTTTCAATTACAGTAGTCATAAGCAGCAGGAAAAGAGAACTATTAGGGTAATTACTGACCTTGCTTTTTTGGACTCTTCCCTAACTTCTTTGTGGTGGAGGTTCTAGATCTACTGATGCTTTGGGTCAGGTACCCCCACGAGCACTTAAATGACACTACTGGTGATCTCTGCTCTTTGGTGCGCCGGCATGACTGCAAGCTGTGTGGGAAGCGCACACAACATAAGCCTCCCCCCTGCCAATGCAAGCTACAGCAAGGCCAGGAAGAGAAACACCAGATGTCCTATGTTTTCCCCCCAGGGGCAAAGATTTTTAAGCTCAATTTCCTAGAATGAAGCCTACTAAAGGGTATTCAGTAGGTAGAGGAAAGCTTTGTGACATCTTTTTTTCTGTGTGTATTTTAAGTCAAAGCTTAGTATACTGTGAGCTTTTTGAAGGAGATCCTTGTTTGTTTACCTAAATTAGCACACATAATGACGAAGCCTACACTGCAGATGTTTGATCACTATTTGCTGAATATATACATTTAGCATTATTTCTCATACCTGGTACTTGCTCACTGTTTCCCAAATTACATTTTTTACTTTATTATATAAATGGTAAATAAAAAATAGAACAGCATGTGGTTATGGGCGACAATAAATACTTTTAAAATGTTTGCCCATTTTGAACCTTCATATCCACTCATACATTTTTTAAATCGTAAAATATACATAACATAGTATGTACCGCTTTATTTTTAACTGGAAAGTTCAGTAGCACTGAGTCTTTCATGCTGTTGTACAACTAACTTAATGTATGTTTCACATATAATGGAATGGACAGTTCAAAGTTTTGAATAAATGCATATACTCATGTAAACACACATCTCTAACAAAATACAGAACACTGCATAAACCCAGAAGTTCTCTCCGGCCCCTCCCCAGTCAAGTCCTTTCCGGTCTCCTTCCCAAGTAACCACTACTCTTGATTTCTACCACCATAGTTTGATTTGATCTGCTCTAGAACTTCATGTAAACGGAACCAAACATGGAATTCTTTTTGTGGGGCTGCTTTCAACTCACTGTATTGTCATAGTCATTCACATTGCTGCATATATCAATAATTCATTTCGAAATTTTTTCAAAGTTTTCAAAATTTCAAAAGAAATCATTTATTTTTACTGCTAAGTATTTTAACTAATAAACAAAAACTTGTTTATTCTCTCTATAGATGATCAGCATTCAAGTTGTTTTCAGCTTAGAGCTAAAATGAATAAAACTGTTATAAACATTCTTGAATAAATACTTAACGTGGACATGTGTTTTCATCTCTCTTGTGTAAATGCCTAGGAGTGGAACAGCTGGGTCATAAGTCAGGAAGATGCTTATCTTTGTCAAAAACCCGTAACTAAGTTAATGGAGAAAAGGAAAAAAGTTAATTACCAAAATAAGACATAAGAAGGGAGAATCACTACAAATCTTGAACACATTAAAATGATGGGAAATACCAGGAAGAGCTTTATGCCAAAAAATTAGACAACTCAAATAGGCAAATTCATTGATAGACCAAATTAATAAAACACAAGAGAAAAAAGAACATCTGCGTAACTGTAAATCCATTAAAGAAAATGATTCATAACTTAAAAAAAAACCAACCCTGAACAGCACTCAGGCCCAGACACCTTTGCTGGTAAAATCTTTCAAATATTTAAGAATACAATACCAATCTTATAGGATCTATTAAAAAGAAATAAAACAAACAAAAAATAGAAAAAGAGGAAGTATTTCTCAACTAATTTTATTAGCCCAGCATAACTGATTCCAAAGTCAGATGAAAACATTACCATAAAAGAAAATTAAAATAACAACCAGTATCTCTCATTAACATAAACCCATTTGTTTTCTTCTTAAATTTTATTTTTTAAAAAAATCAACTTCACTAAGGTGTAATTTATATATAATAAAATGTACCCTTTTAAAGTTGGTCACTCATGTATGTATATAATTATGAAAACAACAGAAACTCAGAATCCTTTTTTATCACCTGAGAGAAGTTCCCTTAAGGGTGAGCTAGGTGAAGGGGATTTAGAGCAGACGTTAATCAGCACTGAGCACCATATGGTATTGTTGAATCACTGTATTATACACCCGAAACTAAGAGAACACTCTATGTTAACTATTCCAGAGTTAAAACAAAAAGCAAGTTCCCTCAAGCATTTCTGCAGTTCCATTCCCTCTACAGACCCAGGCAACTACAGATCTGCTATTTAACACTATACATTATTTTGGCTGTTCTACAATTTCATGTATGACATCACACAGTGTATACTCTTTGTGACTTCCTGTTTTTTATATTCATGCACACTGTTGCATATGAGTAGTTTACTCCTCTTAACAGTTCATGGTATCTCACTGTATCAATATTTCTAAATCAGTTAATCCATTCATCTACTGATGGACATTTGCACTCTACAGTTTTGAGCTGTATGAATAAAGCCAATATGAACACTCGTGTAAAAGTCTTTTTGTATGTATGTTTTCATTTTTCTTTGGTAAAAAGAAAAAAGTAGAATTGTGGGGTCATAATGGTAAGTGCATGTTTAAAGTTATAACAAGTCGTCAGTTCATCCATGGTGAGTGTACCATTTTACACTCCTAGGACTCGCACCTGGCACTGCCAGTCTTTTTAATTTACCCATTCGAGGCAGTGTGTAGGTATGTCCTGTTGCTCTTTTAATTTGCATATCCTTGACAGCTAATGATGTTAGATATGTTTTCATGTGCTTAATGCCCATTCATATATCTTCTTTTGTGCAGTTTCCTTTGGACTCTTCTGCCTGTCACCTTGTCTACTGCAATCTATTGCCAGATCACTTTACAGTGAAAAATCTGTTGTCCCAGCTAGTGAGAATGCTCCAGGCTGTCAGTTTTCAGTTGTCATGCCCCTCAAGGATTGCTTCTGCTGCAGAAGAGTCATGTCACCTAAGGACATGTGACATGCTTCCTCCTGGGGTGGCCCACATCCAAATGGTACGAGTCCTCATCACTGACTGATTATAAAGGCACGCTTAACTTGACCCAACTCTTGTCCCAATTCTGTCCAGCCCTGAAGAGCCAATCTAGCCTCTGAGCTACATATGAACTCGGCCAAGGCTGTCACTGAGCTGCGTCACTGCTCTCCTTCCTCAAAACAGATGGAGTTTCGTTACTCTTAGATTAGATGATAATCCTAATGGCATCCCTTAATAAATATCCTATACACAAAACTTTTATCTCAGAACCAGCCTGCCAAGGAACACAATCTGTAACATCTTTTTTTTTTTTTTTTAAGATTTTTAAAAATTTATTTATTTGACAGAGAGACAGAGATCACAAGTGGGCAGAGAGGCAGACAGACAGAGGGGAACCAAGCTCCTGCTGAGCAGAAAGCCCAATGCAGGCTTGATCCCAGGACCCTGAAATCATGACCCGAGCAGAAGGCAGGGGCTTAACCCACTGAGCCACCCAGGCGCCCCTGTAACACCTATTTTTCAAATTGGGTTGTCTGACTGAGATGTAAGAGTTCCTTAGATATGTATACTGAATACAAGTCCTTTGTATGTATGTGTAAATAGAATAATGTGTATTATGACTATTTTCTTGCATGTGGTGGTTTGTCTCTTCATTTTCCTAACAATTTCTTTTGAAAAACATCAGTTTTAAATTTTGATGAGGTCCCATTTATCAGTTTTAATCTTTAGATCCAACCTAAGAAATCTTCGCCTATTCCGAAGTTGCAAGGGCTTTGTACCCTATTTCCTTCTGATTTCATGGTTTTTAGTCTTTAAGTCTATGACCCATTTTTTAGTTAATTTTTGTATGTGGAGTGTGTAAGAATCAAGATTCACTTTTTTCTGTATGTACATCCAATTATTCCAGCATCATTTATTCTGAGAATTTTCTTCTTCCTACTAAATTAGTCCTTCAATTTTGGTCTTTTGTTTCCAAATTGATTTTAGCTATTCTAGGTTCTTTGCATTGCCATATAATTTTAAAAATCAGCTTGTCAAATCTAGGAAAATTAGTCTCCTGGGATTTCCACTGGAATTGTGTTGATCAGTTTGTAAAGTAGTGACTTTATAATATTACTGAGTTTTCTAATCCATGAACATAGGTATTTCTCCATTTGCTTAGGTTTTCTTTAACTTCCTTCAACAATGCTTTAGTTTCCAGGGTATACCTTTTGTTCATATTTTGCTAAATTTATCCCCATATATTTTCATACTATTTGATGCTGCTGTAAATGTTATTTCAATTTCTGAATGTTCGTTGCTATTATACAGAATACAATGGGATTTATTAACCTTGCATCATTACTTCAGTTCACTCTACTTTTAATAATTTTCTTAAAGATTCCTTAGTATTTTCTATAATATAAATAATCATGATGTGAAACTAGAGACATGTTTACTCTTTCTCCCAATCTGTATGTTTTTCATTTCATTATCCTGCCTTATTGCATTAGCTAGGAACTCCAGTACAGCACTGAATAGAAATGATGAAAGGGCGCATACCTGTCTTATTCCTGACTTTAGGAAGGAAGTAGATGGTCTTTTACCATTACTAATGGTAATGGTACTAATGGTGTTAGCTGTGCTGTATTTTTTTTTTTTAAGATTTGTATCAGACTGATGAAATTTCTTCTATTCCTAGTTTGCTGAGAGGTTTTTTGTTTTTGTTTTTGTTTTAATGATGAATACATTTTTAGTTTTGTCAACTGCTTTTCCCCTATCTATTAAGATGATCAAATGTTGTCTTCATTTTAGAGTATTAAGCCAACCTTGCATTTCTGGATAAATCCCATTCTGGATTTATTTTAGAATATATTATCCTTTTAATAGATTCCTGGTTGATTTGCCATATTTCTTGATTTTGGTGTTTATGTCATGGATAATAATTTCCCACAGTTTCCCTTTTTTGCCATGTCTTTGGGCAGTTTTGGTATCAAAGTAATGGTGAGCTCATAAATGAACTGGGATGTGTTTCTTCCTACTTTCTGAAAGAATTTATCTAACACCTGGATTGTTAAATGTTTTAAAGATTTCACCATTTACATTCACTGCCTACTCTTAACTGTAGGTCTAAGGCCCAGACATATAAATGAGTTTATACACATGAACATGCCTTAAAAGTAAGAAAAAAAATACGTAAGTATTAAAAATCATAGCTTGAGGGGCACCTGGCTGGCTCAGTTGGTGGAGCATGTAACTCTGAATCTTGGGGTCATGAGACAAGACCTACACTGATGTACAGGGGTGGAGTTTACTTTAAAAAAAAAAAAAAAAAAGTGGGGCACCTAGGTGGCTCAGTGGGTTAAAGCCTCTGCCTTCGGCTCAGGTCATGATCCCAGGGTCCCTGGGATCGAGCCCCACATCGGGCTCTCTGCTCAGTGGGGAGCCTGCTCCCCCCCCCCTTTGCCTCTCTGCCTACTTGTGATCTCTGTCAAATTAATAAATTAAAAAAAAAAAGATATGGCTTAAATCGCTTCAATGAAAGGGCTATTTTTATTTTGTTGTTTTTTAAATTACATAGAGCAGCACTGAGCGGCTCTGTTGGCTGAGTGCCTGGCTCTTGGTTTCAGCTCAGGTTCTGATTTCAGGGTCATGGGATCAAGCCTCACATAGGACTCCACGCTCAACATGGAGTCTGCTTGAGAGATTCTCTGCTTTTCCCTCTTCTTCTGCCCCTCCCCTGACTCGTGCTGATTCTCTCTCAAATAAAACTTGTAACTAAATAAATAAGATTACATATATACACAGTTACAAAAAATAAAGTACAAAGATATACAGAATGAAAGAGAAGTCTCCCAGCTATGTTTAATCCCTGGACATTCAAATCCAAACATTCATTGATAGGCCCGGCACATGCAAATATATAGCATCTTCAAAAAGAAAGGCAAAAGTGAGTTACACTAAACTGTTTTTATTACCACCTTTCTGCTTCTACAAAAATGTACATATGTGCATTTGCATGTGCAAATATACCTGCAGGATAAATTCCTAGACATGAGATTGCTGAGTCACAGAACATGGGCCCTTCTAACCACCTGAGGTTGTGCCACCGCATATTTCTAATATTTTATCAAATTTTCCCTTGTCAGTTTTAACTTAAACTTGCTTTTCAAATCATCTAATAAAAAGTGGATTCAAAGGTCACACTTTAAGGAAGAAATGAGAATTTTTTCCTTATTCCTTAGAATATGATAATACAAACAAAACTGTGCCTCCACAACCATTCCTAATTCATGGTTCGTGGGTGTCCTTGTATATATCCTCACAATTTCTACATGGGAGGAAACAAACCACACAAAGGTGGAAGCACCAGCCAAACAACACAGAGAACAGTGAATGAAATGCTACTCTACCATCCAATGAATCATCTTGACACCAAAAAGTTAATTAAAGTACGATTATAAGAGAACTGCACTGTGTGTGTATGTGAGAAAGGGAGGGGTGTGTAATAACTGTTGATACTGTGAGTTAAAAGGAAACTCTCCAAAGCCAGCTTGACAGACACCAGCCCATACAATTTCAGTCTTCTTTCCCATCAGTGTCACAACAAAGAACAATCTGCAATCAGTGAGCACAGTCCCATCTACAGAATTATAATTTATTATCGCAGGCATGGTTCTTCTCCTCTCCCTTCTTCTTCCCTCTTTCCGATTACCTGCCACATGTCTATTGTGAAGGCCTTGCTCATGTGGTAGACATGAGCTTGTCCACTGTTGGTAGTGATCTCTGAATTATTCAGATGATTTTGAAGATAGTTTGGTTGGGGAGGAGGGGTGACAAGAAATCATGTAGATTAGTGCTTCCCAAACCTTAATATGCAAGCAAAACACCTAGATCTTGTTAAAATGCAGATTCTGATTCAGCAGTTCTGGGACGGGGCCACAGACATTTCTAACAAGCTCCCTGGCAATACCGATACTGCTGACCTGTGGTCCACACCTTCGAGTAATATACTTTTAAACAGTAACCCCCGAATTAGTCATACTCAGTGTTGGAATAGGATTCTCCAGTTCAGTATGAGGATTTACCATAAAGCAAAACCCTGGAATGAATGCCCTGAAGGGGGTGCTATTATGATACTGACAGTAGTAGTTCATGCGGTGGTAGGTACAGTAGTCAGTAGCAGTAGTAGCAACAGTAACTGGCAGCAGCCAACATCTGAAGAGTACTCACTAAGAACAGATATTTGGGTAAGCACTTAACTAACCACTAGAGTATCAGAAGGCAGGCACTATTATTTCCACATTACAGATGTGGAAAATGAAGTGAATTTTCCCAAGATCATTATGCTCCAGGACTACTGCAGAACCTGGTCTCTGGTTATCAAGTCCACCATCTCTGTGTAGTAATGGACATCATCATTTCTCAACTTGACACTGAGGAGGGGACAACTGTTTAAATACCTTATTTTCTAGTTCTTGTAGTCCAGCTTAGATAAGTAAAAAGACCAATTCACTGTAACTGTTCACTTTGGGTCAAGGTCAAGAAGAATTTTAAACTATTATTTGACATTACAGATAATCTACCCTTGAATAATCAAGACTGGCTGTGTGTTCAGAGGCCACAGAGATGATAGTGTTGTTTTTAAATCTCCTGGCTCTATTTGTTAACTATGGTATGACAGAGTGAAAGAGTTGGCTTTTGAAGTTATCTGAAGCCTAACTCTGGTTACAATATGAATTCCAGCATATTTGGCTTCCAATCTACATTTTACGCTTTTTAGAGATCAAGTTAAACATAACAGTTCTCAGTCAAAAAAGCCCTGTAGAGTAACCTGATCTGAACGGGGGCGCTTTAACTCAATGCCAAATAAAAAGCATGATCGCCTTATTCCACACAAATACATTCTCGGATAGGCCAATTAATCATGAATATAACTTTTCAGACATTACATAATTTCACATAGACTTGCTTCTAGTGCCTGCCAAAGAAAACAGCAATTTGTATCACTAGGAATAAATCTACATTTGAAAAGAAATGAAAGTTACAAACATGAAATAGTGTAGCTCTGGTCACCTCTTTCATTCCATACTCCTTCATAATTTCTCTAATAATTTTATTTTGCAAAACAGTCATTAATAAAACCTAAAATGATATAAGCTGTGAAATTACATAAAGTAAAATAAGGAAATCCAAGTAATTTTTACACCAATAAGAGTAGCAACCTCTCAGATATGAGTAATGTCACTCTATATACACCTATATATATACACACACACACACACACACAAACGACTTTATTAGTCATATGCACACTTGATACATAATTCTGGGTCCTCCAATATCAATCTAACAACACTGGTACATTAAATCATTTATTGTTATTTTAAGAAGATTCCATTTTCCTACCTAAAATTATTTGTTTTCCAAATAAATGTTTCACTGATACATTCCATGGTAAATCAGGAATAAAAGATTAATTTAAAAGCAACCCACCAATATCTACAGTCAGCATTTTAAAATATAAATAATCAATAGAAGCTAGTAAGTGTTCTACTTCGAAAATACACCCACGAGGGTGGCTCAGTCAGTTAAGCATCTGACCCCTGATTTCAGCTCAGGTCATGGAGCCTGCTTAAGATTTTCTCTCCCTCTCCCTCTGCCCCCTCCCCTCACCCATTTGCACTTGCTCTCTCTCACTCTTAAAGAAATAAAAATGATAAACATTAAGAAAGAAAGAAAGGAAGGAAGGAAGATAGATAGATAGATAGATAGACAGACAGACAGACAGACAGAAAGAAGATATACTATCAGCTCAGGACTACTTTCAGCATGTTGATAAAATTCCTTAACAGAATATTTACAAGCAACAAAACTAGGAAAACAAAAGCAATTAATTTTCTCATGCCAAATACAAGCTGTACTGAAGATACATATGGTTTAATGGGGCATGCATAAAAAGATGCAGATTGGGCACCTGGGTGGCTCAATTGGTTAAGCGACTGCCTTCAGCTCAGGTCATGATCCTGGAGTCTCAGGATCGAGTCCCACATGCGGCTCCCTGCTCAGCAAGGAGTCTGCTTCTCCCTCTTACCCTTCCTCTCTTTCTCTCTCTCTCAAATAAATAAATAAAATCTTAAAAAAAAAAAAGATGCAGATTTATCTGAACAGTCCCTGCCCCGAGTCATTTTTAAAGAGGGTGCTGTCCTTCGCACTATCATTTTTTTAAAAAAGTAACTTCTCTTTCATTTATTTAAATTGGGTGACTAGTGTCTGCTTTTGGAACTTTCCTCAGGAAAATCTGTCACCCTAATCGTTAGGACTCAAAAGCATACAAGGGCCCATACATACATATATGGGGCTCTGGTGCTTCTAAGCAAAGACAAAACCACTAACGCCAGATCTTCAGTAGATGTGCACAAACAACCTGTATGATGCGTCCTAAAGCTTTACCTCAGCCAGGACTTTGTGAACTTTACATTATGTGTTTTGCATTTACCAAAAATGTATTTTTTTCATTTCCCTAAAAAAATGAAGTTACATCACAATTCTGAATGTTTTTCGGAACTATATAACTATGTATGTGTAAGTGTGGATGTGTGTGCACACGTGTGTGTAAAATGTGGTGGTGTGCCTTTCATTCCCCCCCAATTAATAAGTAGTCATAGTAACAGCTGATATTTATTGCCTACTTACATTGCGCTGGGTACTGTGTGAAGTGCTTAAATTATTTCAACAATATCAGGTAGGTGTTATGATTTTCCCAATCTTATTAAGGAGGAAACTGTGGCACAGAAAACTCAAATAATGGGCCCAAAGGAGCACAGCTGCAAGTGGCAGAGCTCAGATTCCAAGTCAGGCAGTTGACCTTAGAACCCGCTTTGTTCGCCCCCCATGTGAGTCTCTAAATTAGGAACAGTAACCAGAACAGGGATGGGATATACTGTTATTACACATAAGTCAAGGGCAAGGGTCATTTTGGAAGGGGGAAGTGGAGGTGAGTTTATAATGGGGGTGGATATTAGAGGAAGAAGCTATGGGAGGTCTATTATTGTGAGGGAAGATGAAAAGAAGACCATCAGCAATTCTCTGCTTAATTCAAACTGACTTTTACAGAAGATGGAATTTCAGGAGTTATTTAGAACGGAAGAAAAAAGAACAAGAGAGTCTAAGAAAATAACAGTGCTTGGGAGATGGCTCAAAAGACTAATGTAATGAGTTCACAAGCAAGGTGAGAGAGAGAGAATGAAAAAACTGGGGACCTAAGTAGCAGCAGATGAGAGTAATGAGATAATCCAGAGCCTGCTGGCGACTGGCTTTGATGCATGGGGCGAACAGCTAGAGTAGATGCAAAAGGAAATGAGAAACCACTGTAAAGATTTAAGGAAGGGGTAGGCATGGTCAGGAAGTCCTCACAGCAAGAGTGACCACCCATTCTAGGGACTTGGACGAGAAGGCAAGGAGGGGAGATGGACAGGTCTAGAAGCTACTGAATTTAGTGGATTCCATGATGATTTCATGAAGACTGCTGTTATTCTGGACAAGCCTGTATGTTGAGGGGGGAAAAAATCAGCCAGAAATTGCTCTAAATTCAATAAAATCTTCAGAAAATATTGCCAAGGCAGAAAACATCCTAATGCCTTTGCCAGTACAGCTAATTGCTTAGCAGTTACTGGCCATGAGCATAACAGAAATTGCAGACATTTTAAAAGACTTACACCATGAGGAACTATGTCTCAAAGCCTTTGAAATTTTTAGTGGTATCTGGGTGTGCTCTGAGCAAAGTTCTCTACCCATGTCACCAGAATAAAGATGATCATTTTCCAAAGAAAATTGTTGTCTCCTCGACTAAGTCAGTTATCCTCAGCATCCTCAGCTAAGATGTACATATGAATAATTTATACTCACCTGGAATGGTTAACATATGAGCATACTGTTCCAAAGACACAGCCAGTTTTCTTAACAGTCCAGATCACAGAATTCCTACCAGTCCTTCTCATTTCATTAAAGGGATAAAATACAAACACTTACAGGGGGAAAATAACTTTAGTAGCTTATTGATTTAGCTTTAGGAGTATTTCACAACTGAGTCCTTTTTAACAGCATACAACCAGGGGCATATCGAATCAATACTGAACATCTACCTTGCAGTTGGGGCTCATGAATTAGTCAGCATCTACTCAAACCCAAAGCATCAGGCAAAAATCAACAGTGACCCAAATCTCTTTGAACACTGTAGAATCCCCCAAGCGACGTTATTTGTTTACAATAATGACAACAAACTCAAACCCCAACCACAAGCAACCAAACTAGCACCTCCACTCATGAGCTATTTATTTTTAAGTTACCTCTTTTTGAAGGCACTAAGAGCAGGAATTAAGGTTGCCACTTGCAATACCTCCTACATTGCTGTATTAGCCACAGCATGTAACACTACAAACCGAAAGCTGAGAAAGGGCCAGGAATAACCCCCAGGCCACATGGCAAAATAAGGGGGTGCAGGGAATCTGGATCCCTCCCCTAGATTCAATGGGCTATTGTTACGCCACGTAACCTATTTCCTGATCAGCATGGGAGACAATAGAGGAGAAAATGGTGTGTAAGCAGAAAGTCTTTCCTCATGAGCTGCAAATTATATAAAGAAGGTTTTATTTCTAATTATGGTCATATAATTACAGACACTAAGGAGAAGGGCCTGTTTGTTCTCCCTGGTGTGAGCAACTCACTGATTTAGGCTCTCTTGAAGCCAGCAGCCAAGTGGTGGTGGCGCAAATCCAGGAGTTCCTAGAGGAGAACAGATGGACAGCTATCCTAAAAAAAGAGCTCCTGATGTCGCCCAGCAATGAGATGTGAGAGCTTGATAAATATACCATCCTCATTCAGGTGTTATACGTATAAATGAAAGCGTTCACAGCATAAGCAGGTATTTTTCTCATTGGGTAGCAGACAATACCATGCGTGGTATCCTTGTCTCTCTCATTTTCTAATGAGGTCTTCCCCAAGACTTCCAATTTGGCAAAAGTCGACTTCCACTATGGTTATTTTTTAATTTTTCATTAAGTTTGGTTAACAGAAAATTTATATATTATCTAAGTTTCTAGAACTTCTTACAGAAAAGTTTCCAAAACGTTGTTGACCCACGCTGTAATAAAGAAATTAAGGGCATAGAATCTGAAAATAGACCCAATGGGTTAACCATTTTCGAGTAGGACCTGAGCCAAGTATTGGACTCTTCTCTTAGCTTCTACATCCATAAATGGGAGCAGCAACAGTGGAGTGAATTATATGGGATCTCATATATACTGTGCTTAAGACAGTGTACAGCACGTGGTAACTGGATCAAAAGATGTTAGCAGCCATGAGCTGTTAACTGTATCTGATGTCGATTTTTTGGCCAACTTTTTCCCCCCCCCCAGTAACTGCTACTTACTTCAAATGGTACAAGAGCACAGATTCTCTATCCACTATGACAACATACAACCCATGCCTTGAAGGGTTTACACATTACAAAAGGAAAGATTCTATGTATACAATTCAAGAACATGCTTTCCAACAACAAAATCCCACAAACACACGTTTCTTGCTTTCTTTCTTTTTTTTTTTTTTTTAAAGATTTTATTTATTTATTTGTGAGAGAGAGAGAGAGTGAGAGCGAGCACAGGCAGACAGAGTGGAAGGCAGAGTCAGAGGGAGAAGCAGGCTCCCTGCAGAGCAAGTAGCCCGATGTGGGACTCGATCCCAGGACGCTGGGATCATGACCTGAGCCGAAGGCAGCTGCTTAACCAACTGAGCCACCCAGGCGTCCCTGTTTCTTGCTTTCTTTAACAGTATATCCTGTGGAATGTTAGAAAGTCAAATGGCCAGTTCTTCAACCATGTTTTTCCCCCTCCCTCTACCACTTTTAAAAGGAAGGTATGGTAAAGAGCTTTGACAATTAAACATCTCAAGAACTGTTACGTATGTCAATTGTATCTCAACAAAAATGGGGGGGGGGTGTCCTATTACCTAAGTTCATATAGCTAAAGAAATATTTACACTCTTATTATATACAGGACATCATATCCGATATTAAAATTCAGGTTTTCAAAGCTTTGTTTCATTAAAGTTGTATAGATAGAACATAGATTATCAACAGAAGTATAAAAGCTGAGTTAAGTCAATCCACAGGGCTTCTAGAAAGAGGTGAATTTTGATGCAAATTTTTAAATGAAGGGTGGGAAAGATTTTAGATATAAACAAACAGCAGAGGTAAAGGTCAAGGATGGGAAAGGGAGGGGTGGTGGCCACTGTGATTAAAATATATGCACTTGAGCAAGGATTCTGGTAGGGACCAGAGAAAAAGAGAGGTCCTTCAGACAGACAGCCAACTTGGCAAGAGCCAAAGTTAAAAAACAAACAAACAAAAAGCCTATGCTCTCTAAGTGACCACCGTGTGACAGCCTTGGCAGTCACATTTTTTACAAAATGCTCACCACTAGTGGCTAATAAGCTATTGTAGAGGACACCTGCGCACTTCTGCTTCCACCTGTTGAGTTCTGTGCTAAATCAATTAAGTGTTTGTATTCAAATCTGTTTATGTCAGTTATGCCTGTTACTATAATTAAATACCTTAAGCAAACACTGTTCTCCAACACCCAATAACCTCTGTGTACGACAACAGTTGTAGTCTCTATGGACACTTAGTCGAATGTTTTAAGATCGGCTGGACTAACAGTGAAAAATATTATTACAAGATTTGGAGAAAATTACAATCTAGAAGAATCCTGGATTCAGACTGCTTCATGAGTGCCTCTAAGGAAACTGAGGCTGAAAATCCTTGAGAAAAATGATGAAACACTCCAGCTCACGCTAAAAAAAAAAAAAAAAAGAAAAAGAAAAAAAAAAAGAAAAAGCCTGGCCCCTCCATTTTATAACTGGCATAAACTATTAATTGTTTTATAGGGGCACCCCAGTGGCTCAGTGAAGTGTTTGACTCTTGATCTCAAGTGTTATGAGCTCAAGCCCTATGCTGGGCTCCACACCACGCATGGAGTCTATTTCTATATACACATATAAACATATATTTATATATGTAACTTTTAATTCCTTTTAACATAATTTTTGATTAACCAACCAATTCTTATCACATCAAATAAAAAAATGTTCTATCATGAAATCAAGCGGACCATACACTCATTCTTAGAAAAAAATTACCAGAAAGTTCACGGGTATACAAGTGGGGGAAATCCTAGTCAAATACATAAACTTTTATTATCTATACTCACTGCCTTGTCTCATTTAAGTCTACATGAGTCAAAATAACAGGTAATTTACAGTTAAATATTTTGCCCACAAAACTCCCATCTAATACTGAACTTTAGTAGATTTTTATTGTGTAAACAAATCCTTAATATGTTTTCATTTTATCTAATGCAAAGTAAGTACTT
>NC_081560.1:140505169-140643438 GCF_022355385.1 Mustela nigripes | reverse complement strand
TAGGACAAAGAAGTCTAAATAGATAGTAAGTATTTTCACAGTATCATAAAATAATTGAGAAAGGATAAATACTGCAAGGATACTCAGTCTATGAAAAGCAATTATTTTTCAATAATGTAATTTGTTATTGTAGGACAAAGAAGTCTAAATAGATAGTAAGTATTTTCACAGTATCATAAAATAATTGAGAAAGGATAAATACTGCAAGGATACTCAGTCTATGAAAAGCAATCATTTTTCAATAATATGATTTGTTATTGACGATTTTTAAGACCTAAGTAACATTACCATAAAGAATGGCAAAATCGCCTACTTGTGCTCACTCTTTTCCTGTGGGTTAACCCACAGGTAAGAACGAGACCTACGTATAATGAGAATTATTTTATTTACCATGAATTATTTTGAGTACACACTTACTGCTTATACATTTGGAACTAGCAGCCTAGTAAGAGCCACATTATTTTCCCATTAATTACCCAGAGCAGGTTATTAATCATAATTGCAAACAAATTGTTCAACTGATGGCTCCTCGGTTTTTTTGACATGACCATTTCACAGATAATTACACTATAAAACCACTAAATAGGGGCTGTGTTTTTGACTACGTCCTTTACATGTCGATGAACACACTGGTGGCACTCAGTCAATGTATGACTAATGATAACACTACCATTCGTTTATTTTTCAAATACTTTAGGTTCAGTGAAAAATATTTATCACAGGATTTCACTGTATGCAAGAGCATCTGTAACACAGGGTAGAAACGGAATGTTTTCAAAACAGAGAGCCTGGAAACATTAGCTAGAAGTCAGGCGGCCAGTATTTGGGGATTTTTTTGGCAGGCACATAAAACAGATCAGACATTCCAGTTATAAAACTAAATTCCCCAGCAATAGGTAGAAGAAACCAATTTCATTCAAGATAAATGATTACTTTCAAATTCCATTAAGAAGAAAGAATCTCGGGTAGAAGTAAGCATAAAATCGTGAAGACATGTATCAGATATGTGATGAGGCCCAAATCACTTCCACACATTTCCCATCACAGAGCCCCAAAGGCGTTGCAAATTATTTAATTATAAATCACTAAACAAATCCTGACGAGGGTGAGGACACACCTTGGACAATAACAGTCCAAACATTTCTAAGAGCTATCATACAACAAAAAAGAAAAACACTCTGCAAGGGAAAACTAAGGTTCTTGGCTTACTGCTCAATTCACCATCTTGTACTTATCAAAGTCATCTTAAAAGGCATTATTCTAGGGTTACTCTACTGTTGTCTAAAATCTAAAAAATGTACATGCATTGGCCCAAGGTCAGTGCTCAGTAAATACTTGCTGACTTGACGTCTTAATTTTCAAGAAAAGGGCTATGAAATCTTTTGAAGTTTTAACGACTATGTACAAAACTAAAGATGACTTTCTCCACAAAAGGTTAAGTTCAGATGTCAAGTGACATAAATGAGCTAAGAAGTTTAAGGTACAGAATAATATCCAGGCTCTCCACAGTGATTAAAGTAGTAATCCAAGTTTTTCTTACTGAGAGGAGAATAGAAAATATTACAAATATTTATGTCTCCTGTAGTAGTGGATTTTACTAAATAATATTTGCTTTTTCATCTTTCTTCCTTCCCGCACGCAGAGTACTTAAAACTGAAATCATGCACTATTACACTTGATTCCCACTCAAACTACCCAGCATTCTCTGTTTCACACGAGTCAGTCTTATCCCCTCAATCACACTGCTAGTTTCTTCTTGAGAGAGGGTCTTACACTTTTTACATCCTCTTCAGGGCCTAATGCACCATCAGGATATAACAGACCTTCAAAACATTACTTATCTATCAGGCCTATGATCATTTAACCAGGCAAAGGGAAAGCAAACTCTTGCATCTGGCACAAGCAAGGGATACTTGCTTGATTCAAATATCTTGGCTCAAAGAGTAGGATTAACAATCTCACACATTTCAATCAGAGTAAAGAATGTATTACAGCTATACAAAACAAAATTTACTTTCCTCAAGTTTTGCAATGTACACCCTTGCATTATTACCCTGGATGAAATAGAGGACTGCCAGGTAAAAGAAATTTCCAAATAATTAAATGTAAGGTAGACCATTTCTTTTTCCTGGAGCTCTCTTTGTGGCCAAGCTCGGACGACTGACTCATGATCTGGGTTAGCTGTGGAGTCCTCTAGGCTTTAAGCTCAGCGGGTCTCTCTAACTAAAAGCAATGGAAAGCAGTACATGACCACTGGCTCTGCATGCTTCCTACGCTGGAGAACACAGGGTCCAAGGGCAGAGATGACTGTGGAAACTGCCACACAAGTCTCCAGACGAACTGCCATGGTACTTGATGCTTGCGACAGCCAAGGACATCAACAAAGTCAAGTGAGTTAAGAAACATGGTGTCTACTCCAAGCCCACATGAGCAAGACACCTGAGGAAGGGTGAGGGGTGAGGGGCTGTGGAGATGAGAGGGGCTGTGGAGCTGAGAGGCACTGAGAACCCAGAGCTCCCTGAGGACCTTCCCTATCCCCTCAACGCCCAGTGAATAATCTAGCCCATCATTACTTACTGATATTCTGAATCAGAAAGGATTTTTAAATTATCTGTTTTTTAAAAAGGAGATTTTCAATTTCCTCAACAAGTCTGTCAGAGCCAAAAAAATGTTTCTTACAGCAGACTCTAGTCAGCCAAGAAGAGGTGCCTCCTGCTGAGCTGCTGGCTCCCCAGTTCAGATTTCCTGAATCATTCAGGCTTTCCTGAGAGGTTTCTTTATATTCACAGAAACAGTGAGGTCTCACTCCACAGGGATCTGCTCTAGGCAGTCCCTTGCCAGTTGACAGATATGACTCCTAATTCATTAGCAGTCTGTACTACTGGGGTGGGGGCTTGAAGTGATGTACAGAAGCCTGAAAGGGGCCTTGTCAAGCACCTATGCTGGGCCAACACACTTAATTGGTAGGGAACTGTTTATTACATCAACATCTAGGTGAAACCTAGAACACTGGTGTCCTTAGTAAGATTCTGAATTATATTTCTGGAATGTGCATTCTAAGGAACAAGAGTAGTGTAGTAATAATGTTGACTATGAGGATTCCACTGCCTTACATTTACTAAATATGCTTAACTCTCACTTATTACATTTAATCTTCATAACCCTATGTAAGAAGAGAAGGACAGATAAATCCCAATATGAAGGAATGAGACACACGGCTGACTTGACCAGAGGTCCCTCCTGGAGAGCTAAACAGAGGTCTCTGATGTATGCTGAGGAAGCTATGGAAACAGATACATTCCTTCGTGAAACTTCTGTCTGATGCCTCCATGAGAAGTGGAGGATCAAGCTCTAGGATTTCACTGATAAATGTAACATGGTCCTGGTCCTAAAGGAATTGTGAGACGCCATGGAAGGAACAAAGTGGCATGAAGGCTGGGTCTCACAGGGTGAGTGGGTATTGCTAGGAGAACATGTGCAAGTTGTTTAGAGGCAAGAACCCAAGAAAGGAACTGGGTCAGGTATTATCTTTAATCTGTTGGGTTTTTTTTTTTAAGACTTTGTCAGAAAGAGAGAGTGAGCACGCGTGCACACTCGCACAAGCAGGGGCAGCGGCAGGCAGAGGGAGAAGCAAGCCCCCTGCTGAGCAAGGAGCTCAACGTAGAACTCGATCCCAGGACCTAGGATCATGACCTGAGCCAAAGGCAGATGCTTAACTGACTGAGCCACCAGCATCCCTGGGCCAGGTTATTTTGAAAACAACATAAAATAAGTAGTATTTAAGCATCATATAAGAGGTCTACTATTCAAAGCAATAGACATTGCTAAGAATAGCTAAGCCTAGTCTAACTTTACTAATAGTCCACTATTCTAAGCAATTCTAAGCAACAGACATACAACGGTATTTTGTTTTTGATAACACATTCCTTTTTTGACTAGTCTAAATCTGCAAGTGTCCATCCAATTGCAAAATAAAATTCTACAATTAAGCACTGTGCTCACAATACAACTATTGGTATACATATTAGGTACCCAGTTACAAACCCACTGTGCACCCACCTATTACCATCCGAACTTCAGGGTCATCTGTGTGATGCTTTGGGCACCGGTTGCCCCGTCCTCCACCCTGCCGTGGGTCCTATAAGCACCACGTGGTAGAAGCTACATCTATCCTGCTCACTGCCCTAACGCCTGCACACCCCATATCCACATCTGGCACATAATGAGCACTCAATACGTTCTTTCAGGGAATGAATAAATGTCTATCAGGCACTGTGTTATAAAAGAAATCCCATTCTTCAAAACTGAATGACACCCCAAAACTAATGATAACGCTATGTAATGAGAGCTGTAAGAGTTATTGCTAAAGAGCCTGGAAAACCAGATAAACAACAAATAATGCAGTTCAGATATCCTCCTACATATCACCCTACAAAGACAGTTTCTGCCTCTTAATAATTTGCTTTTGTAACAAATACTCATTCAACAGAACCTATATTATTCTGTGAAGGAAATTTAAGCAATAAAAATGTCTCAATTTCCAGGTATAGGTTTCACAAAATGCTTTATTCTCTGCCAACCACTGTGATTACTAGAGCCTTTGTGAGGATTATCAAAAAGAAGTGTTATTATAAAGAAGACTGGAACAGACTAACCCTAGACCTACTTAGGAAATCCTCTTCATTGAAAATTTTGTGGGTTGGGGGGATAGGGGTGAGGCCCAGGGAGAGGGGAAGTGTAGAATGATTATCCCACCAAAAGAGAAAGAGAGGGAAGATTTTACATTTTGGTTTGGATACAGAGGCTAAAAGATCTCCTCTAGCATCCCATAAATTCCAATATTAGACCTTCAGCTTTCAGATGTTAAGAAATAGTTTATGTCCCAAAGGCTCAATTAAAACAAAGTTGGAAAAAATAATTCAACAGAGCAAACTGACAGGTTCCATCATCTGATTTCATCACAGAGCAGTAGGAAACATTGAACAGCCTATGGAGAGATAGAAAAGTGGTTCTCTTGGCTGGAAGGCATACAATCCAACATTCAAGTTTTTTTTGGCAAAAGGATTAGAATGTCCAATCAGCACAGTGAGGAGCAAGATGTAGAATTTCTAATTTTAAAAAGTCAATTTCATGGTTTAAAGGTGGTTGGTGTTCATTCACCTTCATTTTTAAGACCTGACCAGAAGAATTAAGTCAGGAGCATCCAACTAAGATAGGTATTTCCAAGGGTAATGTCCCTTCCTTTCAAAGTTAAAACTCCTAATATTCACTTGGCTTTGAACATGTTTTTTAGTCATTCCCATTCCTTGAATCTTTGCCCAATATAAGCTTTCATTTGGATACACCACTCCCATTGATGTTTGTAAGAATGTCTTGCTATTAACCTCTATCCCAATTAGTCACCAAATTGGCAGAATACATTGCTATTTGGAAGCCAAGAGCTTATGGAGTAAGTTTAAAAAAAAAAAAAAAAAATCTGAGCAAAATGAGCTCTATTATGACTTTATTTATAGTTTTTAAAGATATTTCTGGAAAACTACAGTAACAAATTCAGAACAAAAGCAAGCACAGGTACTTTTGGTGTATACTGCCGCAAGGAGAGGGACTATTTTAAATAGAGTAAGTTAAAAAAAAAAAAAATTTAAAGGTACAGCCCACCTTCTACCACAAGTATCCTTTTCCCTTTACTCTCACTACTAGCTCTGTTATTCTCAGTAAATGGTTAACTTCCTCCTTCCAACCACTCAGGCTAATAGCCCTGAAGTCTTCTCTCTCTACCCCCCTCTTGTTTGTTTGTTTTTTAAATATTTATTCATTTATTTGAGAGAAATAAAGGGAGAGAGAGCATGCATGCCTGTAAGTGGGGGAGTAGGAGAGGGAGAGAGAACCTCAAGCAGACTGCCCACCAAACTCTGATTCAGTACAGGGTTTGATCTTATAACCCCAAGATCATGACCCCAGCAGAAACCAAGAGTCAGACGCTCAACCCACTGAACCACCCAGGTCTTCTCTTTTTATAATACTGTACAGTGAAGCCTATCTATAAACTCTATTGGCTCTACTTCAAAATATATACAGAATCCAACCACCCTCTCCACCCATCAACACTAGTCTAAACCCTCGTATTTCTTGCTTGATATTCAGCAATTCCCTCCTAAGCTGGCCTCCTTGGTGCTGCCCTACAGTTGATTTGCAACACAGGAGGCTTGTTGAAAGAGATCAGTCAGGTACGTCCCTCATCTGCTCTAAACCTTGTGAAGGCTTCCATCTTAACTCCCAAGCCAAGGCAGAGACTTTCCTTCCTGACTCTACCCTCATCCCTTACTACCCTACCTCTCCACTCCAGCTACAACTGGCTTCCTTTCTGTTTCTCAAACATGTCAGAGCACACTCTCATTACGAGGGTACTTTGAACTGGCTATTCCTTCCATCTAGAGTACTCCTTCCCCAAGCACATCATGCTCCTCAATTCTTTCAGAATCAGGTGTCACTTTCTCAGGGAGGCCATTCTAATCAAACTAATTAAAACAGCAATCCTGCCTCCCCAACCCTGCCATTTACTAAGCTTCTTTATTCATCTCCAAAGTAATCATCACCAAGAGACCTGCCACACATTTACTTATCTGTCTCCTCACATCAGAATGTAAATGACTTTCAGGAGCCCAGAGGCCTGTTCTGTTCCTTACTGTATCCCCAGTGCCTACAACCCTGCCTGACATACTGCAAGTGCTCAGGAAACACTGGTTAAATGAATGAATGAATGAATGGACAAACAAATGAATGCTAGCCTTCTTCTACTTCTTCATATTACTTCTAACAACAGAACTGTCTGCCGATAATTCTTCAATAAAATTGTCTTAAGTTTATAATTATCTTGAGTTTGATCTGTTTCCAATGTACTATCCTGAGCCTGCACTCAATAAACAAACAGGAACTTAAGAAACCAACTTAGTTACCTTCTGGTTAATATTAGGGACCTGAATCTTTCCAACAACCGCTGGCTGCTCCTGAGGACCTGCAGTTTCTTCTGTCACAGCATACAATTCAGCGTTTCCCAATTTGAAGTCATTCCCAGACTCCCCAGCAATTCTACTTCATCTACACTACACCTGTGTTATTATTTTGTGTTTGACTTCCTTCTATTCTTTTCTTATTTTTTTTTAAGATTTTATTTATTTGAAAGAGATCACAAGTAGGCAGAGAGGCAGGAGGGGTGTGGGGGAAGCAGGCTCCCTGCTGAGCAGAGAGCCTGACCCGGGACTCATCCCAGGACTCTGAGATCATGATCTGAGCCAAAGGCAGAGGCTTAACCCACTGAGCCACCCAGGCGCCCCACTTTTGTTTTTTAATGTAGATATAAAAAGAAACTCATCTTAAGCAATAATACCCTTGAAATAACAGGTTTGAAGGATTCCTTCACCTCACCCCTCATACTATTAAAATAAAAGTATGACATAGAAATGAATTGTGTGTCCATAGTCCACGACCAGTAACACAATACCATACTCTAGGATTCACAGATATAAGCCAACAAGTTTACAATGAAACCTGCAATACCATTAGGAAGTCACACCACACACACACACACACACACTCCCTGCTGCCCGCCTTTGCTTTACACCATGCAAGAATTCAAATCACATTACAATCAGATCATCACAATACAATCAGATCATCTATGGACTTGAAATACATCATGGAAAAATGTCTAATTTTCTAGCCATATTAATTTAGACTACCAAAACTAAATTCCTGAAGGGAAAATCTATTTGATTATCTGTCCTTCTGCAAACTATCAACTGCTAAAATGCTCTGGTAGGGGCAGCTGGGTGGCTCAATAGGTTGAGTGTCTGCCTTTGGCTTGGGTCATGGTTCCGGGGTCCTGGGATGGAGCCCTGCATCAAGCTCCCTGTTCAGGGGGTTGTCTTTTCTTCCCTCTCCCTCTGCCCCTCCCCCCGCTCATGTTTGCTCTCTCTCCCCCAATAAATATATAAATAAAATCTTTAAAAAATAAAATGCTCCAAACTTGCATGTTTTTCTAGAAAAGTTCTTTCTTTGGGGGTGCCTGGGTGGCTCAGTGGGTTAAAACCTCTGCCTTCGGCTCAGGTCATGATCCCAGAGTCCTGGGATGGAGCCCTGCATCAGGGTCTCTGCTCAGCAGGCAGCTGCTTCCCTTCCTTTCTCTCTACCTACTTGTGATCTCCGTCTGTCAAATAAATAAATGAAATCTTTAAAAAAAAAGAAAGTTCTTTGAGCACCATTCCATCCATCTATATATGTATCTATCTTCTTTCCTTCCTCCCTAGCTCCTTCTTCCTTTTGTTTTAGAAGGGGCAAAGGGACCTTTCTTTTTAGGGTGGGAAGTGACCGGAAGATACTTCCCAAACTACATAAATTTCTTTGTAACACCAATTCTGTACTTTATTTCTAGTGCTTTACCAAATCTGACATAAGAATCTCTGATTTGAAAACAAAGATCTCTTACAAACTAAAATGGCATCCTTATTCTCAAATGTTTTAAAATGTTGAGCAGTACTGTGGACTTGATTCAGACACCCCATACAATCACAAGAGTTATTTTAAGAAAAAGCCTCAGATGGACATGTCTATGGAAGCTAATACTAATGTGCTGTTCTTCCAATGAAAAGGTTACTGACCTATCAGTAGGAGTTGTCTTTTCTGGCAGAGATGATAGATTTGCCTTGTCTTATCTACACCCCCTGCTCTGTCCCCATAATGAGCCATGGCATACATGTGCAAGACAGCTGGTAAGGGGGAGTCAGGGTCTGTGGCCATGGGCCAGAGCAAAGCTTACCAACCCACTCAGAGGCTGGACCTATGACCTGTGTCTCATTAGCACCTTGCTCCAAGCAACTGAGCTGCCACAAAAATCAACAGTGGCTTAAGCCATTTTGTCTACAAGTGAAACAAATCAGGTTAGTCTGACAACCAACAGTTCAAGCAGCCACTAGAGAATTGCCAAAAGTACAGAAGAACCAATAGTGAGGAAGAATTACATTGAGGGATCCCCCCCCCCCCACCCCGCCACCAAAGCAAGGATGAATTTGGAAGGAAGAAAGAATGTAACAGGCAAATCCATTTTGAATTTACCAAGTATCCAGTGGATGCTAATGGGAGGTAATTAGAGACACGTGGCTACAGCTTCTAATACCCTTCTTACTCAGTGGTTAGAACATATGCAGGCAGGTGCGCAAAGAAGAACAAGAAACTGTACTCAGGAACTACAGGCTTAAAAAGTTCTACAGTCTAGAAACACTTGGATTACAGTAGTCTGTTTACATTAGGAAACCATTTAAGGCAAAATGGAAGGAACAAAAATGAGTTAAGCTCAAAAGAAATCATTATACAAGTATTTCATTAGCAAAATTTTGGATTTCCAAAACATCCAAATGATCTTTCCTTCTGGAACACACACAAACTAGTATTAAGAAAACCTCCTTATGGGGGTGCCTGGATGTCTCAGGCCTTAAGCGTGTGCCTTTGACTCAGGTCATGATCCCAGAGTCCTAGGATCGAGCCCCGCATCTCCCTCTTCCACTCCTCCTGCTTGTGTTCCCTCTCTTGCTGTGTGTCTGTCAAAAAAAAATAAACAAAATCTTACAAAAAAAAAAAAAAAAAAAGCTCCTTGTGTACCATTTTATGCAAGCCTTTTTTTAGTGGTTAATTTAATTGGGGTTATACCACCTTGGGGTGGGACAGTGAAAGAGAGGAGAAAAATGGACATGGCTATTTTAAAATTATAACAAATCTCCTTCTGAGGAACAAAGGTAGTCTTATGAACAATGAGGAGAAAACACGAGAGGTTAGAAAATTGCTGCTTTAATCTGATTTAATCAGGCAATCCACCAAGAGATAGTTATGAAGAACCAATTATCCAGTTACCATTGTAATAAGTGTTAAACGACAGGGGTAAGAAATATCAAGACAGAGCTCTTATCCACAAAGCTTATGATCTGGTTGAAGACCTAAGATTAACAAATGTTAAAAAACCTAACACTCCAACTAAAATACTGATCTAGTTTAGACAGTAAATACTGGAGGCATTCTTCTGGTGATGGCAGAATAGGCAATTCACACCAATCCTCCTGCTAAAGACAACGTAAAAAGCTGAAAAAAATAAATATATCTTCATACAAGCACCAAAGAGTTGAGTTGAAGCTGAATTAACTGTCCAAGATTGGTGAGGAAAAGAGGCTGGAGCATAAGCCCGAACTCAGAGCCACTTTTGTCCTGATATTATTTACTAATCCAGGAAGAGAAGTTCAGATGAAATTGTGGTGGCCTCTAAGGCTGAAAATGTTGGGGGTCTCTAGTAGGCTAACCCCTATTGTGAGGCGGGCCACACATAAGGGGGGGAAACTGTAAGTAACCAGCCTACACATGGATTTGCAGCCCAAATCACAGGATCAGAATTGTGAATCTGGACCGAAAAGGCCCTGAACTACTCAACCCAGGCATAAGGCAGAAGCTCATAAAAACTCTAGACTTCAAACTATTTCTATGAATATTTCTCCAAAAAAAAAAAAAAAATCCAATATATAATCAGGCACATGAAGGGACAAGGCACCATGAACCAGAAACTAGCAGAAACAATACACAACAAAATCAGACCCATAGAAATATCAGATATAAAAAACACAGGCAAACACTAAAATACAATTACCTCTACTATATTCAAAGAGATAAAAACCAAGCTTAAAAATCTGGCAACTGTCAAGGCGCCTGGGTGACTCAGTGGGTTAAAGCCTCTGCCTTTGGCTCAGTTCATGATCCCAGGGTTCTGGGATCGAGCCCCGCATCAGGCTCTCTGCTCAACAGGGAGCCTGCTTCCTCCTCTCTGCCTGCCTCTCTGCCTACTTGTGATCTTCGTCTGTCAAATAAATAAATAAAATCTTTAAAAAAAAAAATTGGCAACTGTCAAGTATAAATGTAACAAATTTGAAATATAACAATATAAAAATTATGTGACTAAACTACACAAATATACAATAACTGAAATTAGGAAATCAATAAATGAGTTTAATGGCAGATTAGATGCAATTGTAGAAAGAAATGGTAAGCTGCAAGGGAGAAGGAATTATTCTGAGTACAGCTCAGAGAGATAAAAAGATGAAAAATACAGAAGAGGGGGTAAAAGGCATAGGGCTTACAATGAGAAATTATAACCCATGCTGAAATGGAAAACCAAAAAAGAAAGAAGAGGATGAAGCCAAAAACAGTATGCAAATAAATAATGGCTGAGTCTCAGATCCCTAGCAGTGTAAAGTGAATGACATCTGTATCGTAGCGAAACTTCAAAGATAAAAACCAAAATAATAGTTTAAAAAAAAACCAGAGAAAAGGAAATTGCCTTAGATTAACAAATTAAGTCATAAAACAATGGAACAGCTTCAATGTGTCCAAAGTAAATAACCATCCAGAATCTATACCTAGCAAGAATGAATGTGAAATAAAAATAAAATTATACTAGAACCACTGGAATGTATTAGGACAAGAGCAGGAATTTTTCTGTTTTCTTCGTTGCTATGTCCCTCATCTGAAAGTGTCTATCACAAACAGGTGTTCAATAGATACTATAAAATTAATTCTTAGTCTCATTATTAACAGATGATTATTATTAAAGTAGTAGGTACTATCAGAAGACTTGAAAATAACTTGTTCTCTTTGTTTCTCCGAAAAGACAATAAATTCTTAATGTGCATTCTAGAATTAGAAACACTAACCATAAATTAAATGCTCAAGTATGGCTAACTTGAAATTTAAAAAAAAAAAAAAAAAAAAAAGCTTGCCTCATAAGTATGAGAATATATTTATCTACTATTAAAAAACAATCAAAATTGAAGGGGGCACCTGTACCCCTATGTTTATAGCAGCAATGTCCATAATAGCCAAAATATGGAAAGAGCCCAGATGTCCACTGACAGATGAATGGATCAAGATATGCCGTGTGTGGGGTGCCTGGGTGGCTCGGTGGGTTAAAGCCTCTACCTTCGGCTCCAGTAATGATCCCAGGGTCCTGGGATAGAGCCCTCCATCAGGCTCTCTGCTTGGCAGAGAGCCTGCTCCCCACCCCCATCCCCTGCCTGCCTCTCTGCCTGCCTGTCAAATAAATAAATAAATATCTTTAAAAAAAAAAAAAAGACCTTCTTAAAGGGGAAAAAAAAAAAGATATGCTGCATGTGCACCTGTGCGTGTGGGTGATGGAATATTACTCAGCCATCAAAAAGAATGAAATCGGGTGCCTGGGTAGCTCAGTGGGTTAAAGCCTCTGCCTTCGGCTCAGGTCATGATCCCAGGGTCCTGGGATCGAGCCCCACATCGGGCTCTCTGCTCAGCAGGGAGCCTGCTTCCTCCTCTCTCTCTGTCTCTCTGCCTGCTTGTGATCTCTCTCTCTCTCTCTCTGTCAAATAAATAAATAAATAAATCTTTAATAAAAAAAAAAAAAAAAGAATGAAATCTGTGGGGTTATGGACATTGGGGAGGTTATGTGCTTTGGTGAGTGCTGTGTAAACCTGGTGATTCACAGTCCTGTACCCCTGGGGATAAAAATATATGTTTATAAAAAATTAAAAAAAAAAGAATGAAATCTTGCCATTTGCAATGGATGGAAAACAGAGGATATTATGCTAAGCAAAATAGAAAAAAACAAATACATGATTTCACTCATACGCAGAATTTAAGAAACAAACAGATGAATGTAGGGGAAGGGAAGGAAAAATAAAATAAGACAAGAGAGGGAGAAAAACCGTAAGAGACTTTTAACTCTAGGAAACAAACTATGGTTTGCTGGAGGGGAAAGGATGGAGGCAAGGGGTAAACTGGGTGATGGGCATTAAGGTGTGCACGTGATATAATGAGTACTGTGTGTTATATACAACTGATGAATCACTAAGCTCTACCTCTGAAACTAATGATACAGTCACTGTATGTTAATTAATTCATTTTAAACAAACAAACAACGAAAAAGGTGATTCCTTAACACACTTCTAGTTTCATCTCTCACTATGCTCACCATAAACCCTACGCTCCATTCCTATTTAGTCACTTGCTGGTCTACAAAGTCACCATAGACTTTCATGCACTCATGCCAAATACAGCTGCCTCTGTCCACACTGCCCTCCTCTTCCATGCCAGTTCTCCGAAAACAAAGTTCTCTCATCCTGGAACACCTATGACAAATGTCATTTCTTCTCAAAAGGCTGCCATAACACTGACACCCAGAGAGGCAGTAACTCTCTTCTCAGAGAGCATAGAAAGTACTATAAGGAACTGTGTTGCCTTGCCATATATACTTGTATACATGTCTTCTACCTCATCAGAGCTAGAGGAAAGGGTCCTCTCTTCACCATTCCTTATCTCCCTACCTCTCAGTGAGTGGCCAGAGTAAACATTCCAAACTGTTGGCTAAGGTGATGAAGGAAAAAGAAGAGAACAAGGGAAATATAGCTGATTGAAGGAAATAAGGAAGAAGAAACAGCTAAAGCCATATGGGATCCTGAACTGGATGCTGGGACAGAAGAAAAATAGTAGGTGAAAAACCGGTGAAATTCAAGTAAGGATTACAATTTAATAACATTATGCCAATGAATTTCTGGTTGGTAACAGTATAATGATTACATGTGGTTAACACTGGGGGAAGCTGGGTAAAGGGCATTTATCCATCTGCTATTTTTGTAACTTTTCTGTATTATTTTCAAAATAATTTTTTAAGAACTGCTTGAAGAGCTGAATTATTTTATCAAATTATAGATGTCACAAGGAAATGTTCAGTTTTGTACGAAGTGCTAAGACGCACAATGTAAATAAATAATGGGACAGGTCAAAGGAACCATTGCTCTATCTATACAATCTGAATTTTTAACAAGAATAAATTCATATATACATGCATTAAGTATAATTAAAAAACGAAATCAACCAATAAATTACAAGAGAAGTACAAAGCAAATTTAATATAGCTGCAGGTATGCCTATGGGTAATACAGTCAATAAAGATACACAACTCTGAGCCAGCACCATAAGTGCTCTCTAGATCCCATGGAATTTGATGATACACAGACCACAGGAGATTATGTATATCATACACATGAAATCCAGCCCTACCGAGCAGGGATTTCATTCTGACACATCACTTTCTTTTTTGTTTTTTGTTTTTTTTTAAGATTTTATTTATTTGACAGAGAGAGAGAGAGAGAGCGAGAGCGAGCTATCTCAAGTAGGCAGAGAGGCGGGCAGCGAGAGAAGGGGGCGGCAGGCTCCCTGCTGAGTGAAGAGCCTGATTCGGGGCTCTATCCCAGGACCCTGAGACCATGAGTTGAGCCAAAGGCAGAGGCTTAACCCACTGAGCCACCCAGGTGCCCAGACACATCACTTTCTATAAAACCAAGCTCTAGAGCACTGTGCCATGCTACAGAATACAACAGAAAACTATGCCATTGAGAAAATTAAGACTGTAAAAATACAAATGTGAGAGGTCAGTTTAACGTGGGGAAAAATATGAATTATCAGTGAAAGTACCGATTCAATAAAACATTTAGAACTAGAGATGTAAGTGAACGTGCAAAAGTGATCTACAAGACAAGTTACCATTAAGGCATTATCATGTTTCACAGGGTCACTACGGTGGCAACACCATTAGAAAAAATTACAAATTTTAAATACTACCATCATGGCGCGCCTTGGTGGCACAGCTAGTTAAGTGTCGGACTCTTGTTTTCGGCTCAGGCTGTGTGATCTCACGGTCCTAAGATCCAGCCCCGTGTTTGGCTCCCTTCAGGGTTCTCTTTCTGTCACCTCTACCACCAACCCCGCATTCCCTCTCTAGCAAATAAATCTTAAAAAACAAACAAACAAACAAACAACCCACCTACAATCACAAGCAATGTGAGTTAATTTTAAATTCTCTTTGTAACACTGATAACAGTGGCAATGTGCAGCAATCCCGGAGGGGTGGATGTGAATTGACCCACCACCATGTGTAATCTTTTGAAATTGTTTCCATTTCAGACAAAGGTAACTAGATAATTCTTTCTTTATCTGAAAGACCTATGATGAAGAAAGAAACACCCTTTAAGTCTACAAATGTTCCCTGAAACGTATTATGTGGCAGGCACTGTGATAGAGCTGGGAATACAGCCCTCGCTTTAGTGGGGTTTCAAGGAGACAATACTGGGAAATGTGACTGTGTTATGTTAGTTACAAACAGGGGGCAATGGAAACTCAGAATCTAGGCAGGGATGGCCTTCCAGATTCCAATTACATTTACACAGAGATCTGAAGGATGAGTTAGAGGTAGCTAGACAAAAGGAGTGGAGGAGTGAGCTGGGGTTCTTGCAACGAGGCACCTTATGTGAAAGTATATGGAGCATGGCCTATTCAAGGAAGCAAGGAAAATCAGACACTAGACTGTACAGTGGGGTGGGGCAGAAGATGCACTCATCAGGCTGCAGCATGATTCTCCCAAATACAGACCGACTCAAATGGATGCTTTAAACAAGTGGTTCTCTTAAGCTGCACATAGTAGTAATTTATCATTATGATTACCACTATTTTTGCCAAAGTAAATATATGTTTTAATGAAAAGCTATATTTACAAATATGCTTTGCTTTTAGGGAATCTTTATAAATTAGGTTTGGATACAAAGCAGAATCTGTCAACAGAAAAACTCATCAATTTGTACTGAGTGTACACTTGAATCATAACTGGGCTACACAGGCCTTTTAAAGTGTTGAATACAAAAAAGGATGGCTCATTAATAAAGAAATTCCTAATTTCTTGAGCCAGCTGCTTGAAAAAGTTACCAGCTTTGGCTGAAGTCCCTTACTCGTAAGATCCTAAAATTTTCCAGAAGAAATAAATTGCTTTAATCTTTGCAGTAAATGAAAATTAAACATGATAAATACCGAATTAACTAAATCCAAGTTAGTTCTAAGCATGTAATATCAGGGAAATTATGTTGAAAGCTACCCACATAACAATTCTTCCATTTAGAAAGAATGCATTTAAATAATAAATCTGACTGAATTTTATTTCTCATTTTTTTGTGAGAGAACAGCATCTGTTTTCTGTCCTAGGACTTTTAATTTCTGGATTAACTAATTATACTTTGAGAAAGCACAGTGATACACTGTAAGAAGAAAATGAATGTTATAGTCTCGCTAAATAAATAACACTTACAGCTCATGCTAGGCTTGAGGACAGGTCCGCTGTACTGGCCTGAGAACTGGAGAAGCAGGAGACACAGGTGCTGGGCACAGCTCTCTGCTGAGGAAGCCCTGGGTAAACCCCATAGGTCAGGTTGCTTCATGTCTCCAGAAGCAAACATATTAGCAGGCCTTGGGCATGCAAGTTTTCTTTCATCCTTGTGCACTGTCTCAAAAATGCAAATTTCCAAAATACATTTTTGCTTAACTCATGTCAGGGAGTGTGCTTCTTTAGCACGATCAAGGTCTAATTCAGTCCTTATGAATTCTAGAAGCAATTAACATTATGAGAGTATTTTAAAATCTATTTGAAAGTTTACCAGGAGGATGCTTAACTACAGATTCCCTTTAATAAAAGATATCTGCAGACATCCCTAACATACAAATTACATTGAATAGCTTGTTACACCAACCCTCTCTAGCTACTCTCCCTACTCTTTTCCCTCTCTTTAGACCCCAAATTCAAGTAATACTTCACATGACACTTATTTATCTCCAGGATTATCATATAACTACCATTTATGGTTAGATCCTTTTTTTGCACTTGACTGAACTACACAATCAATAGCAACAAGGACACTCTGCTGTCAAAAGCAGACAGCTGCTCCAGCTGCTGGCTCCCATGGGTCGATGTTGGGGAGCCACATTAAAGAGCCCCTGCCACGCCAGCACAATGCAACACTATCACTCTGCTCTCTCCATCACAGAGACGCAGACATCAGGTAGAGCACTAAATCACACGGGTCATTAATGAACTTGGCTATAACTAGGCGATGCCACAGAATAAGAAATGAGGGAAGTGTCCCAATATGTGTACAAATACAGGACAGTACATGACAGCTTTCTTTGTACTTGCAATTTTGAAAGCCTAAAAATTGGATATGCTGCCCATTTTATAAACTTCATTCACACGTGTTACAACTGATGTTAAAAAGGAAGAAGTAAGTGAAAGCAGACTGCCCACATAATAAATAACCTTTCTACAATATGGGCAGAGAGCTAAAGACAAGGCACATGGCTAAACTTATGTGTAAACAGATTCACAATACAGCCAAGTTATAGATCAGACTAACAGAAATCTATTGTAAGAAGAATTCCTCCTCCAACCCTTTCCCACACTTCAGCCTTCAACTATCATATATATATATATATATATAATTCAAGACATTTGAGTAACATGCCCAAGCAGACTAGAAATGAGGATATTGATAGGCTGAGCTCAATAGCTACTAAAGATATACTTAGAAGGAAACCAGTCTAGAAATCCTTTGTAATATAAAAGGAAATACAATCCTCGAAGAAAACAACCTGCTTTTGAAAAAGTAATCACAGGACACCTGACTGGCTCAGTTGGTGAAGCATGCCCACACCCTATCTCTATGTCTGAGCCCCACAGTGGGTGTAGAGGTCACTTAAAAAAAAAAAAAATAGGGGAACCAGGGTGGCTCAGTTGGTTAAGCATCTAACTCTTGATTTCAGCTCAGGTCATGATCTCAGGGTTGTGAGATCAAGCCCTATGCCCTCACTCAGAGGAACTCAAGCGCACGCGCTCTCTCTCACTCTCTCTCAAATAAGTAAGTAAGTAAGTAAATAAATAAATAAATAAATAAATCCTTTTAAAAAGTAATCACAAGCACTGTATTTTTGCCCCAAATTATGGTCATAATACAGTCATTCTAGAAAATACATAAAAAATTTTAAAGGAAACATCATTTGAAATGGATGCAAGAATCCCAGAAATTACAATAAAAATATATGATAGTAAGAAGAGAAAGCCCAGGGGCGCCTGGGTGGCTCAGTAGGTTAAAGCCTCTCTGCCTTCGGACTCAGGTCATGATCCCAGGGTCCTGGGATCGAGCCCGGCATCAGGCTCTCTGCCTGTCTCTCTGCCTACTTGTGATCTCTGTCTGTCAAATAAATAAATAAATAAAATCTTTAAAAAAAGAAGAAGAAGAAGAGAAAGCCCAGGACACTTGGGTGGTTCAGTTGGTTACTGCCTTCCATTCAGGTCAGATCCCAGAGTCATAGGACTGAGTCCCATTATCAGGCTTGCCCTTCTTTGCAGAAAGTCTACCACTCCCTCTCCCCTGCCTCTCCCCCTGCTTGTGCTCTCTGTCAAATAAATAAAATATTTTTTTTAAAAAAGAAGAGGAGAAAGCATGACGAGAACTAGTGACATGTTTCTATAAGGATGCCGTAAACAGCAGGTAGATCAAGCCTAAATGTAATATTATATTATGTTTTATCATGAATGAAATTATGTTCGATTAAGAAACAATGTTCCCACATACAGTCAAATACACATATATGCAGTCACTCAACAGAATGAATCCCAGAGGAATCCAAACACTGTTTATCAAATATTCTCACACATATCATACTCCTAATTAGGCTACTCACAGAAATCAATGAAATATATTACTTTGAAGATTTTAGAAGACAGGTGTTTTAGAAATAAAGTACCCAATCTCAAAATATATTTTAAAAATGTTCTTCTAAGAATGAAGAAAAACACACAAAATCCTCTCTCAAGAATCGAAGACAAGTACCTTGAAAATGGCAAGGAGTAGGCTAGACAAGTTGAGTAACTCAAACCCAAGATGGGAGAAGAAATGGTAACAGAGGACATGGCTTCTGTGTATGTATGTATTTATACTCCCTGCCTTTGTCCATAAACGATGATGGTGCTATCTGCTTTACAGAAGTTCCAGTATCCAGGCCTAGAGAAACTTCCTCCTAAATCCAAGAAGACTTACCAGGGAGGCTGCAGATATGTAGTCTATTAAGTCTGAAAGGTCATGGGGAGTGGCTGAGGTGCCAAAAGTCTGAATGGAAGCAGATGGTTTGTGCTCAACACACACACGAACAAAAACTCCGAAAAGTAACAGACAAGTAAGTTTTACTCTCTGCAATAACTTTAGACAAAAGTTAAACACATTACTTCTGAGTACTCAGAAGTTAAGTAGCTTTAAGAAGCGAACATGGAGTCAACTAAGTAAGCACTAAACCTCTCCACCTGATACGGTTATTGGAACGTAGTCACTGAAAATGCCACCCAAAAAAGGTGGGTAATACATTCTTTTCACGCTAGAATTATGGGGAAATAAGAAAAATCAGCTTAAAGATAGGTAAACTCACTAACTGACTGAAAAACTATAGTATGACCAAAGTCGACTGATGAACAGAGACATAACGATGGGAGCTCTTTCTTTGTCCCAATCTGCTTCCTTTGTCCCAACCTGCTCCGTGGTACATGACCTCAACACAGCAGGAGAGTAGAACAGTGAGAACATCAGCGAAAAAGACGGCAGAATGGTTAAAGTGGTTTGGGATCTAAGTTGTTTTGGGTGGGGCTTGGAAGCCGGGAACTCTGCTCATCATATGAATACTGCAACTACCCCACAAAATTTCATTTGAAACAGAGAAAGGGAAAGAGCTGGTATCTGGTCAATTAAAAAAACAGACAAGGGGGCACCTGGGTGGCTTAGTGAGTTAAGCCTCTGCCTTCCGCTCAACTCATGGTCTCAGGGTCCTAGGATGGGGCCCCGCATCGGGCTCTCTGCTCAGCAGGGAGCCTGCTTCCCCCTCTCTCTCTGCCTGCCTCTCTGCCTATTTGCGATCTCTGTCAAATAAATAAATAAAATCTTTTAAATAAATTGGACAAGGAGCCATTCTTTTGCACAATCAAGAGAATAAATTCTACAACTGATTTGAGGGAACGGAACTGGTCTCATTTATACTTTAGTAAGGCCAAGATCATCAGTCTTTTATTATTACTTTTCAGATTTCTCATGTCCCCATTACTTACTTCCCACCACTCCTGAACTCATCATACATGTATCTGTGGATATGATGATTAAGAAACCTTGGTTCAGAGTCCAGAAACCTGAGGATTTGGGGAACAATTCACATTTCATCTGTGGAAGAGAAGCCAAGGCAGAATTTGTGCTGCAGTAGGCCAAATCCCTGGGGCCTTGCAGAGTAAGGATAAACATAAAATAATAAAAATACATAAAAAGAAAAAAGGAACAAAGAACTTACATTAAGGACTTAAATGATGGGATGTTATTTAACAAGAAGAATATATAAACTAAAAAAGCAGATCATCAGGAGGAATACAAATTGCCACTTTTCTAGGTCAAAAACAATCAGATATCAGCAGCTTCACAAGATTCAAATGAATATACATTGTAACACATTTTGCATTGGGAAAGGCTGACTTATTGGGTGTAACTGCACTGGGGAGCACCAGAGTGAAGAGAAGTTTTAGACACAGTAGGAAGGGTACGATTGACAAAAGGAGCAACCAAACTGGGCACTGAAGGTGTGCAAACACAACAGGGTAACCCTCTCTCAAGAGACTTGAGTAGTGAGTGATCATTTAAGATCCCTTCTGAATTACTCTGAAGGTTCTTGCCCACGTAAGTCTAAGCAAACTCCAGCAGCTCTGCCTCTGTCTGTAGTGAAAGTGGAGAAGACGAGTAGATGAGAAAAGGATTCAGTATAAAATCCTGAAAAGAGAATGGGACAAGAGAAATCGAGAAAGGCAAGCAAATGACCATTTCCACCAGTGTCAGCCCACGGTCTACAGAACCTGCAGATCATCCCGCCCTGAATGCTGTGAAATCTCAATCAGCATCTGTAGGCAGGAAGAATGAGGCTTGTTAGGTCCAATCAGGACTTAGCGCCACTACACTATAGTGAAGAGGAATGGAAGGCTTCACTGAGCTTAAGCGGCTTAAAACAGCAGAACTGTGACTGGGCAGGTTTGGGTAGTTGGGTAGGGAAGGTTAATCTGGTACAAGCACAGTGGTGAGTGCTCCAGCGGCTGAAGCTCCAGAAGCAGAGGAGAGAGACAATAAATTTAGCTGAACAGAGAGTCTGGGGCAATGAGTCAGAGAAAACAGGCTGAGGCCAAGACTAGAAATCATCCTGATTGCCAAGCTCAGGCTTACACTAGAGCCTCTGAAGCATGGTTTATAGACAAGATGGAAGACTAAAGGACATATGTCATGTACACATCAAAAACATAAATATTTCATAACATTTAGGATTCAACGAGAAAAGCAAAAATATGTTCTGATTAATCAGTTGTTTGATTTTTCTATTTTTCAGGTCAGATTTTGCTATGTTCTGCTCTTAATGATTTATAATCCATACTAAAGCTGTCTCATCTTTATTAGACCAATTTTTGTGCACACCTCTATCACACATTATTAGATCATACTCACCCAGCATTTCCTCTCTAGTGAAAACACAATGAGAAGTTATTAATGAAAGCATCTGAGCTGAGCTCAAATGTAAGAAGGGCAACAAGAGAATACATCCTGAACACTTACATGCAAGGCAGTGGCATTTTCAAGGGGTAGACGGAAGGTGGTCCACCCACGGTGCAGGCAATAAGGGGGCACCTTGTCTATGGGGAATTTAAAAACAGTAATAAACTTCCTGAAGTCAGTCTGCTTTTTATTATCACTTTGCACTGGCAATTCCAAACAATTCTAACTTCTCCCTGCTGGGGCAAGATGGCTCCCATCCAGCCACCTCTCCTTGGTCCACCACTAGGACTAATGCCGACCATCCTGTAAAGTATTTTACAACCTGTCTCTCTTAACCCTCATTTCACAGACAGCAGAAAGGCTCAGGAAGCTGGGGCAAATAGGCGAATGAGGATTTATTCCAAGCATTCTGATTCCCAGGTCTGCATATTTAACCTATAAGCTACTCCCACTCAAGTAAAATGAGCAAAACAGCAGATGCCCCAAGTTCAGCTCAACTTGATAGTCAACAACTAAGTTTGAATGTCATCTTCCATTAGCCAACCTTCTACCTTTTCCATCAATCAACAACTGACTGCCTATAGCTCACAGAACACTTTTTACTTATTAATTCATTGCCCATTTCTTGACAGTTTCCCTAGAGAGTGAGGCAGGTTAATTCTGCCACATTCTTGGCCACCGTGGCCTGAGGCAATGATCTCTCTTACAACAGACGGGCAACAGTAAAAATCTACCTCATGAAAACATTCTGGACTCTTCAGCATTCATTTTAATGAGCAAAGACACCTATGTTTATGTACTGTTGAGATCCCCATAACAGAAAAACTTTTTCTTAATTGCTTTAATTTTAGACTATGCCTTTTGCTGGAAGTCACCACACTGAAAATGCAGGAAATAAGTAAGTAAAAAACAATGTACTTGCATGTCTTCAATGGTTAAAAATTTAACTGTGCAAGCAACTCATTTCTTCTCAATTTCTCTATCTATTAAGCACAATGTTAAGTTACAATATTCAAAAGGTCAGTGGGGGTAGAATTTTTCTAATAATCTAAAAATCTTCGACCATAAAGCTACAAACAGAGGCCACTGCTGTCAGGAGCTTGGAAATTAGAGTGAAGACACTGACCAGGAGAAAGGGAGAAACAGAAATAAAACTGCCTTCACAGATTTAAACTTTAAGACCAACACATTCTGAATATAAGTAGAACCATGCAGTAACTTTAGAGATGCAAAATAGTGTCCAAGCCTGGACTTCTAAGTGGTGGATATACTAACACAGCTAGAGAAAGAAGGTGTCAGAGAGCAAGGTAGTCAGTCAGTCAGCAGCGGATGCCTAGAGTAATGTAGTGGAAGGAAGGATTCTAAGACAGCCTTCTAGTATATACATATATATATATATCCTCTAGAATTCCTTCCCCTTGAGTGTGAGCAGGACCATGAATGTGATGGGATTTCACTCCCGATCAGGTTATAGTATAGGACCTAGGTGCGGGAGTTTGCTGATGTCATTAAGAAGCCAAATCCATTAATTCAGAGCCCATCAGGAGAGAGATCACCTGCGGCTGGCCTGACTTAATCAGATTGCGGTTTTTAAAAGGACCAGAGATTATAAAGATGAAATGCATGTAAGAAATCCTCAAACTGGGCGCCTGGGTGGTTCAGTGGGTTAAGCTGCTGCCTTCTGCTCAGGTCATGATCCCAGGGTCCTGGGCTCCAGTCCCACATCCGGCTCTCTGCTCAGCAGGGAGCCTGCTTCCCTTCCTCTCTCTCTGCCTGCCTCTCTGCCTACTTGTGATCTCTGTCTGTCAAATAAATAAAATCTTAAAAAAAAAAAACAAAGAAGAAAGAAAAGAAATCCTCAAAGTGACCTTGAAAAAGCAAAACGGCTATGTTGTGGAGACAGCCATGTGGCAGGACAGCCTCTAGGAGCACAGGGCCTCAGTCCTACAACCACAAGCAACTGAACAGCCAGTGAGCTTGGAAAAGAACCCCAACCCTCAGATGAGATCACAGCCAGAGCCAACATCTTGATTTTAACTTGGTGAGGCCCTGAGCAGAGAACCCAATTAACCCATGCCTGGACTCATGACCTGTGAAGGATGAGATAACAAATGCATTGGTTTTAGCTGCCAAATTGTGGTGACTTGTTAATACAGCAATTGAAAACCAATACAGCAAATCTCCAGATAAGCTGGAAGTGCCCATGTAAATACTGTCCAAGACAGAGGGAAGGCAGTCCTGTTCTGGTTAGATGCCAGGCTCACTAATGCAAGACTGGCTTCATACACAGGTCTCCCTTCACAGAAATAATACACTGACCATTCAAACTGGGAATCTTGGTCTTGGAACAATTACGCCTCAGGAAAACGAATAAATATACTGGTCCCCTCACTTCATATACCCACTTCTTTAGCCAGGCTAATGTGAGTCTGTTCTACAAGAGAGCTCTACCCTTAACATCCAGAGAAAATCAGCACATAACCTGACAAAGCTAAGAATCAGCCAGACCTGGAACTCTTGTTAGTTTTCCACTGACACAAACGGTGGCTTAAAACAACACCCATTTATTAGTTCATAGTTCCATAGGCCAGACATCCAGACAGGCTTGACAAGGTTCTCCACTTAAGGTCTCACAGAGCCAAAATAAAGGTATTGGCTAGGATGCGCTCTTATCTGGAGCCTCTTGGGAAAGATCCACTTCCAAGCTAAATTAGGTTGTTGGCAGAATTCAGTTCCCAGTGGTTATAGAACTGAGGTCCCCATTTCTCTGCTGGTTTTCAGATGGGAGAGCCACACTCAGCTTCTAGAACTATCCATACTCCCTGGTGCATGTCCCCCTCCAGGTTCAAAGCCAGCAACAACACACTGAATCAAATCCTACTCATGCTTCAGATCTCCTTTTTTCCAGTAACCAGAACAAACTCTGTTTTTAATGGGCTCGTGCAATTTGATTAGCCGACATCAAGAGGGATACCCTCCCTCTTGCCATACAAGGAAATATAATCATGGTAGTGCTATCTCGACATACTTACAGGTTCCACCCAAACTCAAAGGGTTACACGAGGGACAAGGGTCATTTGGGGGGGGGTCATTCTTAGATATGGTATGCGCAGCATATCAGACCATGGCAAATCTAACAAGATAACGCAGGCTACCCTGGGAGGGTGCAGCAGCCAGCTTCCTAAAGAAGGCATCTCATACACCACATGGACTGTCAAAATTTGCATTCATCGTAAAGCAATTAAGATATTTCCTTTATTGATGTATTCTGAGCATACAGAAAAACTACATTTAATAAAAAATTAAGCAAAAAGCACACACCAGGGCGCCTGGGTGGCTCAGTGGGTTAAGCCGCTGCCTTCCGCTCAGGTCCTGATCTCAGGGTCCTGGGATCGAGTCCCACATCGGGCTCTCTGCTCAGCGGGGAGCCTGCTTCCTCCTCTCTCTGCTTGCCTCTCTGCCTACTTGTGATCTCTGTCACATAAATAAATAAAATCTTTAAAAAAAAAAAAAAAGCACACACCACTGGAAAAACACTTACTATGAGGTACAATGTTAAGCATAAAAATATATTTATATATAAACATAAGAACATATATTTATATTTATATATAAACATAAGGACATTATATATAAATATATCTGTCTGAAGGACAGACAAAAAGCTAGAGCTGGCTAGTGTCCAGTTCACCTAAGGTGCCTTTCATCTCTGAGAATTTTCCAGCCCCCCTTTTTAATAAATTTTATATATATATATATATATATATATATATATATATATATATATTGAAAATACCTATAGGGCGCCTGCATGGGCCAGTTGGTAACCATCTGCCTTCACCTCAGGTCATGATCCCAGAGTTCTGGGTTGGAGTCAAACTAGCACATCTTGCTCCCCGCTCAGTGGGGAGTCTGCTCCTCCCTCTGCCCCTCCCACCACTTGTGTATGCGCGCGCTCTCTCTTTCTCTCAATAAATAAATAAATAATTAAAATCTTTGAAAAGAGACATAACTGCTCTCAAAAGGACTAATAAGTAATGCAAGTCAAGAGAAGATAATATGGCCATTGATGCCACACTCAATATTAGTCAGAAGCCCAAGCATTAATAAAATGTTCACACCAAACTGCATGATTTTTAAACATTTAAAATATGTATAGTCAGATATTTAATATTTTAATATTAATATTAACTTTATAATGTTAATAATATTAACTGTAATATTAATAATAATAATAAATATTTAAAATATTTATAGCCAGAAGTATTCCTACTAACGTCACTGGTGACTAGTAGATATGAAGACCTTTAACATATTACCAATATGAAGAAAAAATTGCCAATACGATTCTGAATTTGGGGTAGTGTTTAATGTATATACAATTTTTTTATGATTTATTTATTTGTTTAAGAAAAAGAGACAGCAAGCGAGCACACAGAGATTGAGGGAGAAACAGACTCCCCGCCAAGCAAGAAGCCCGATGCTTCCAGGATCGATTCCAGGACCCTGGGATCATTACCTGAGCCAAAGGCAGATGCTTAAAGGACTGAGCCACCCAGGTACCCGTGTATACAATTTTTATGTGTAAACAAGAAAAAAATATAAGAGGAAATATGCCAAAGCTGTTAGCTATTTGAATAGTGGGATTATAGGAGATTTTAACTACATTTTGGTTAACTTTTTTAAATGCTTTCATTTTTTCAATAAGCATGTAGCATTTTTATAACATGGGGGAATTTATATATACAAACAAATATTTATATTGAGCAAGTCATGGCACTTGGTCCGTCCAACCTTTCTTTCAAGCCAAAACCTGTCTTGTACATAAGCCCCTTAATTAGAAAAAAAAACGGGCAATTTTCAGATAGCACAAATAGCAAGTAGAGACCCTACTACCTGACACTTGAACAAGAAAACAAACTTGTTAACAGCAACAACTGAGCTGAAAGGATACAAGATTGCTGAAACTAGGAAGGGCCACAACAAACCAACAGCGGAGGAGAACAGCGGTGATGAGTAAGTAATGCTCTGGGGGTAGAGGAAAAGCTACAGGAGTGGAGAGGGAAGAAGCGACAGAGGAGAGCCGGGAGCAGAACAAGCTATACGCAAAGGCAGACAGAGACAGAGAGAAACCAGATGGGATGAGAGGAGAATGGATGGGTGGGTGGCAGACCGACCAGCACAGAGGGATGGAAGGACAGATAGACAGAAAGCTAGAGCTGGCTAGTGTCCAGTTCACCTAAGGTGCCTTTCATCTCTGAGAATTTTCCAGCCCCCCTTTTTAATAAATGATTTTTCATTCCTTTTGACCAAAATGAGCCCAACTAAAACGATTAAAAATATTACTCCTATCAGGCTAAAAATTAAAATGAAAGGTAAGTTTTTAAAGGTCTTCTAAAAGATAATTTCTTAATTCAGGTCCCCACCCATCCACCACCCACCGCCGCCTTCTTCAAATCTAGTTCCTCCCAAAAGCTGGTGGGAATCTGGGAAATCTCTGAATCTCTCCACCCCCAGCACTCACAAACAGAGCAATTCCAGCCAGAAAAGGATTTGCCTATTAGCCACGCTATCTCCACCAAGACAGCAGCCTTATTAAATTACAACTGTTTGAACAAGGTCAAGCACTCAGAGTTTAATTCAAAGTGTTTCCAGGTATAATGCTGTCAGGTCAACTTAAACAAGCCAACAGAGGCTTGGAGCCTGATTAAATATTAAAACAGAATCTTTCACATCTGTTTTTACCCAAGGATGAAATTACTGTACATCACTTCAAGCAGCTCATTAATACACTATACACACATCTTGCCTCAAAGGTTACAGGAATATCAATGCTTCCGAGGCCTGCAGGGAAACTAGCTCACACAGCCAGAAGTGAGGTCACTGCATACTTTCCAGGACGTCAATACTGCTTTACAAAATGTGAGAGATTATCAGTTAGACAGAGACACATTTTAAATTAAAGGATGAAAACCTCCATGAAGTTAAGCCAGTTGCTTTTGATCTGAACCTTCTAATCATTCATTCAGTCGGCTTTGATAGGTAACCTGATAGCACACGTTGAGCAAAAATTTTGATTCAACAGTTATTATTTTATAAAACGGGAAGGTTGTCCCATCCAAACAGATGGCCAGAGTGACTACATTTTTTAACTTATAAAAGCACACATATAAAAGGCACATATACTTTAAAGCACAAACATTTGGGACACTCATGGTGCATTAGGTAGAAGTAGCTTGCTACTTTAAAATCTACTATGTAACAGGGAATGACACCTGAACAGTCTAGAACTACCTACAGTATTTGTGTCGCCATACCTGACAGGTGTGTGTCATGGGTGATAGGACTGTGTTTAGAGGACAGCTATGTGTCCCCTATAACTGACAGTGAACAGTTTACAAAGTGCAGTACTATCTACATCGTAGGCTGTTGAACACCATAACTTCGCGGCCGCTATGCACATCTCCTACCTTCTAACCTTCCATTGATACACACCCTATTTCTTCTGCGGAGTGCCACCTCCTGGTCCTGGAGAGCTGTCACAGTGCCCTCAGCTCCTATCCACCTACACAGACCCACACGCAAACCACAGGCCCCAGGCCTCTGGTAACAGTGGCTGGTCTAAGGGTTGGGCACATGCCTCAGGGAGGCTCTTTCTGTATGTTTCCATATGCATGTCCAGAGAAGAAAGTCTTTGGTGGCTGGAATTGCTCACCTGGCAGGATGTATATGCAGACATTTTCCCATTCCCAAGAAGACAGTAGAGACGCAAGTTATGTTTATAGAGGGAACAGAGCTTTAGCAGAGAAACAGCCCTGACCACATCCTCTGAGCAACAGAAGCCAATTGAGCTCAGTCCACCCTCCACTTTCTGTTTCGAATATTAGACATCTCTAGATAGTATTAACTTAGCTATTCTGATCCCAGGTACAGTTAAACGCATGCTTGCTCTAGGAAACCCCACTGATCTCTCTCTTTTCTTAGATTCTACAGAACTTCAGCTTCTACAACATTACTTACATATTTTACCTTGCACTGCTTTCTTACTGTTTCATATGTTTAATTGATTTAAAATTTTAAGTTTCTTGTTGCAGTATATTGAAAAGAATATAAAGGCTGCTTAAATCTAAGATATTTTAAATATGTAGGTAGTTCAATAAGACTAGGATATGGATAATAAATTCTAGCTATGTAGTACTTGACTAAAAATAAAGATGCTGGTATTAATGTGGCACTTGTGGAAACTGTCTCACTACAATATTGCCACACCTCATATATTCAGGTTTCTTTTCATGAAAAGAGATGATCACTCACTTATTCAGAAGAAGAGATCGACTGCTCACACAAAGAAGAGTGGTTAACAGATCTCTTGCAATCAAACCTTCACAATCCAATTTGAGGCTAAAGAAAAATTATTCAGGAACCAGCTGTTGGACTATGGAATTTTAAAAACCCACTTAGAATGGTGATATACTGTCTAATGTAAGGGAGATGAAAAATCAAAGGTTCGGTTTTTTCTCCCCAAAGGTATGATTACGTGGGAAAATGAAGGTGACTGTAAGTAAAGAACTGTTTTATGCTTCTTATTTCTGCCACAGCACAGTAAATAGCATTTTCAGAGAAAAGACCACAGGACGTGGAGCCAGGAGACCCAAGCAGGAGTTCTTGCTCTGCCACCACCTGACCCTGCGAGGACAAAACAGATAAAACTTCTCCTGAACCTGTTTTCTTAGCTGCACAAGACTAATGACCACCTCACCCACTATGCAAGTGGGCAGAAGACCCAGTGAAATGAAACCCACTGATGTTTCAACACCTGAAAGCAACAAAGAGAAGTTGCTCTCTAGAAAAAATAAATTAGTTAAGATCATGCGCTATGATCCTAATCCTCTTCCAATTTTATAAATGAGAAAATAAAGCTCAAAGAGGTTAATCCTAGCTTGCAAAAGCCACAGAGCCAATACAAGAGACAGGTCTGTTCAGGGCCTCTGCTATTCCCCATCAAAGCCCTGCCTTCAGTGACTACAGAGCAAGGAAGATACGTACCTCGGCTCATGTGGATCCAAATTCTCAGTCACTTTGCCTGGTTTACAAATGCATTTCACATGTGCTGAGAAGACAAAAGTTCTACAGCAGGCTCTTTATTTTTGTCCATTTAAAAAAAGATTTTATTTTTTTACTTATTTATTTGACAGAGAGGGAAAGATCACAAGTAGGCAGAAAGGCAGGCAGAGGGAGAGGGGGAAGCAGGCTCGCTGCCGAGTAGACAGCCTGATATGGGGCTCGATCCCAGGACCCTGAGACCATGACCTGAGCTGAAGACACAGGCTTAATCTACTGAGCCACCCAGGCACTCCTATTGTCTATTTTTATTAAATACAACTTATTATTGACAAAGAAAAGATCCAGCAAATATACATAAGGCCCTATTGTGTTTTGTTCAACAAAAAATTTCACAGTATCTATGCTAGGCTTGGTATGCTTAAAAAGATAATTTAATATGGCAAAAATATCTGCAACTAAATTCTAGTTAATTTCCTATGGAATGTTCAAATTCCAAGAAATAGAACAGTTCCCAAATTTTCAACTTTTGGAAGCAAAACAGCAACGTAGATCCCTACTTAGAAGTTCATAGTATTCATTTACTGAATGTAAACCATGATGGGTTTATTTACATTTTTAATAAGATGTATTTTTTATAGAAATGCTGAAATCTCTTCACTAGTGACTTGTATCATGATGCAAGTTGAAATCATTTAAGAATCAAATCCATCTTGGATGAAGCTCATGGCTAAGACACAAAATAGATGCTCACCCCATCTTCTGTCTTCTGCAGAATGTGAGCAACACACCCTGTTAGTAGGTAACAGAAGAGAGAGAGTCTGCAGGTAGTCATGACTCACTGGCTGCTCCCTGCCCACATTCCTAATGGAAGTTAAAGGAAATAATCAACCTATTGGGCCAAGGGTGAGAGCTATGGATGCCTGAGGGGCTGCCACAGTGGGGAGGGGGCTGTAGCACAACAACTACTAGACTGGGCCACCATGCTAAGGGCATAATCTCAGGACTTCTTGGACAGACATGCATGTCATGTTGGGGTGAGGAGGAGAGCAGGAGGGAAGGCTGCCTGGTGTGTGTGCCAGAGTGTCTATGTCTGGACTTGTTTCAAGGGCGGAGAAGGATGCAGTGAAAGCGGAAGGTTAGGCTGTAGAATTATAAAAAAAACATTCAAATACTTAGGAAAAGGGCTTTTTGAAATCTTAAAACCATTAAATTTAAACACCAATAGTTAATAAAATACAAAGTAATTTGTTCAACAGAACTCCAATACAGCACAATCTTATACCAAATACAAATTCATACTTGAACGATACCATCAAGCAGAATAAACTGTACTAAATGTAAAGTCAATAAATTCTTTCTTGATTGTTCAGCCCCACCACCACCACCAAGAAGACTACAAGGAATTTAACAGAAGGAAATTAATCATCATAATACTTTGGTTCAATACTGAGCTACAGTGAAATAATTTGGGCATTAGTACAGTTTACTTGAAATAAGATTTAAAGCAGCACATTTAAATGAAGCAGAATTCATTAAGCAACCTCTCAAAAGGATCATTTCCTCTAATTATTGCTTTTAGAACAGAAGACAAAAGCAACCCAATGTAAGTTCATAAAATCCACAATTAGCTGCCAAAATCTTACCAGATAAAATTAGAAGAGAAAGGATACTTAGAAGTATAATTGGTAAAAAGTTCTGTTGCTCCTTTAAAAAAGGCATTTGCTCTTTCTTTCTACCCATAATCACTGAAAGTAGAGACACACCATGGGCCAGATTATTATGGTAGGTCCTCAAGAATGGAGGGAGGCTGAGGGAGGAGAAGGCCATGCTGGATGCTGTAGCACCTTACAGTGCTGGGGTGGGAGGAGGGTTATAAAAATCATCAGGCTACCTCCAGACAACTGTTCTAACAAGAACTACATCTAAGAAGCTATGGGAGAAGGAAGTTGTGACTAACTGGTTGAGTGGAAAATCTCCACGTGTAAGCCGTGTCTTCTAGGGGGAGAAAGAGCCTAAAACACAAGCTAAAACAAGAGGAAAAGTAAGGCATTCCATAGCCTGTGCAAAAGAAACAACAATACGTGAAAGAGTCCCAAGGATGAAACAGGGTATTTTAGGGAATCTTGGAGAGATGAGAAGTAGGGGAGAAGAAGACAGCATGATGACAGGGTACACTAAGACGGAAAGATGGATGGGAACAAGATTATGGAAGAAAAATGTTTCAAACTATGGAGTTAGTTGAAGCTTTACGCCTTACTCAATAGGGCTTGCTGGGAAGATATTGAAGATCTGATCAAAATCTGTCATATTATCTACTAAATTTTTCAGTATTCCAAAGTATTTAATAATTATACTGTCTGAACTGCAAAAAAAAAATATATATATATATATACACACACACGTGTGTATATACATATAATTAAAGGCAACCTATGAAACGGAAGGAAATATTTTCAAACCATACATCTGATAAGAGGTTAATTAATATCCAGAATAGCTAAAGAAATGCTACAACTCAATAACCAAACAACAATATGATTTTCCAAATGGGAAAAGCACTTGAAAATGGCCGGCATCAACACCAACAGAAACTCAATACCACTAATCGTAGGAGAAACACAAACCAAAATCATAATGGGAAACACCCTCACATCCATCAGGATGGCCTCTACTAAAAGTACAGAAAAGAGGACTGTTGGCAGGGATGTGGAGAAATCAGAACCCTTGTGCACTGTTGGTGGGAAGCTAATTTCCTGTAGCTGTTATGGGAAACAATATAGAGGTTTCTCAAAAATTAAAAATAGAATTACCATATGATCCAGCAGGTCTACTTCTGGGAATACATCCAAAAGAAATGAAAACAGGATCCTAAAGAGGTATTTGCAACATGTTCATTGCAGCATTATTCATAAGAGCCAAGAGGTGGAAGCGACCTGAATGTCCATAAACAGATGAATGAATAAAAACTGTGGTATGTACATACAGTGGAATATTACTCAGCCTTAAAAGAAGAAGGAAATCCTGTCTTAAGCTACAATATGGATAAACCTTGGGGATACTATTCGAAGTGAAATAAGTCAGTCACAAAGATGAATTTTACATAATTCCACTTATATGAAATATCTATGGTAATCAAACCCTTAGAAAGTAGAATGTTAAGGGGCTCCTGGCTCGCTCACTCCATAATGCAGCTCTTGATCTTGCGATCATGAGTTCGAGCCCCATGTTCAGTGGAGAGATTACTTTAAAAAATGAAAATATTAATGGGATGCTTGGGTGGTTCAACTGGTTAAGCAACAACTCTTGATTTTGGCTCAGGTCACCATCTCAGGGTCACTAGATGGACCCCCACGTTGGGCTCTACACTCAGTGTGGAGTGTCCTTAAGATTCTCTTTCCTTCTTCCCTCGCCCCCCCCCACATGCTCTCTCTTGCTCTCGCTCTCCTGTCTCTCTCCCTAAAATAAATAAATTTTAAGAAAAAAATTTAAAATGTACTGTACTATATACCTTAACTTTAAAAATGCCTAAGATCGTAAATTTTATGTCTTGTTTTTCACCACTATAAAACAAACCAACAACAAAAATAAGAAACTACAATTAAAGGTTTCAAAGTTCCAGGCTAATTCGTAATGGGGACATGACCTGTATTAGCTGTATAATGAGTTATCAAATTTACAGTGTTCCACTTATAGGGAAATTTAAACTTTCTCAGATGACACAGTAATTGCTGGCAAGCTGCATGCCTGAAATTTGCAGCGTGCAAAATAAATGAAACTGCATGTAATTATAAGACCCAGCTCTAGTCAACTGGTGCTGAGATTGTTGACTATGCCTTCGTGGAAAAAGTTTTTTTCAGGGTTCAGTAACCTGTAACTACTGATTGGGAGCTAGAATTTAAAAAAAGAAAGCACGATCTCAAATGAATATAGCCAAATTTTCAGTTATTAAAAAGTCCAATCTAGTCTAAATCAAAACTAATTTCATCCAGTGTGAAGCTTTTCCCCTCTCTGAGGGGTGTGGGCGTGAGGCGAGGGCAGGGCTCCGAGAGTGAGAAGAGGCAAGTGTGAGGCAAGTGTGAGAAAAAGAAAAGAGAGGTCCGTTCACGTGTCTTCGTCCCCTGGCCTGTAGAAGAGCTGCCAGTGGCGGGAGTTCAGATGCAGGCTCTCTCCAGTGTGACTTCTTCACTGGGAGCCCCAGGCTGCCTGATGCAGGCAATGAGGCCCTTACCACCTCCTCTTAGCCCCTGCCCCTGCAGGTACCCCAGCCTCTCTCTGCTGGGGTCCTCCAGCTGGGCGTAGTGGGCAGTTCTTCTACCAGAGTCGGGTCTTTCAAGATGACTCACAGCTGCCCTCCAGGCAGACCTCCTGGCCAGCAGGAAACCGTCATGCACTGGCTGGCCTCTCTCCACACACTATCCCACCCCCACCCCCAGGGCAGCTCCAGCCACTCCCATCTCTGTGGGACATCTCCAAACTCCAGGAGATTCACACAACTGTCTCCAGAACTCTTAGGATTCCATTCTAATCTCCTCCCAGCTTGGGCCTCTCTCAGATGGACTGCAGGGAGCATAGAGAAAGGGAATTCACTTCTCCCGGGGAAGAGCACACGTTCTATTCCTAGAAGTTCCTTGTATGAAACCCTTTCTGGTCTCCCTGACACCCGCCTGGGTTCTAGGGTGGAGAATATAATAGTTGTTACACGCATATGGCCGCCTCTTACCAAATCCTGCAATGGATGACTGATTCTCTTAAAACAATGTGGGTACTTACCACCTACCAGCAACAGCTCTGGGAGCTGGGTAAAAATTTTAGACAACAGGAAAACTACCATTTAACCTACCGTAGTATATTCATATAGTAATAGGAGAGAAAAACCATAAAGATTCCATCCACCTGTGGTCAGTTATCAGGTGCCCAAGGTATCTTCACGAGGCCTACAATTCCTCAGGAGACAGTCTGAAATTCAGCTCTATTAAATATTCAAGTAACAGCACAAATAAGCACAGGCAACAGCAACACTGCTGAATGCAACCTGCTGGCCAGCGGGCAATGTCACCATGCTGCAAATTGTGATGATGTACGCAAAGGCGGTTAGATGTATCAGTGCAAAATGTACTAAAGTAAACACTGTGTTAACACTGATGTGAGCAACCAAGACCATCCAGGAAGGAAAGCTGGGTCATTTTAGTTAACTCTGCTAACTGTCCTTGCATTTCAGATTATTCTCTCCAGACTCAAACTCCAGGGTAAGGGCAGTCAGCAGTCTGAGCCCAAGTAGTGAGCCCACCCCTGACTCCCAGGAGGAAAAGAACAGGAAACACTCATTTGACCTCAGCTGGCTTGCAAGCAGAAGGCAAACCGTACCACGGCCCACCAGTGCCCAACCTGTAGTGGACATCTTCCTTCAAGAACCCAGAATGTAAGTCGAAACACTAGCAGTGACAACCAGTGTTATTTCTGGCAGTCCACATGACATGCCAGTATCATTTCGTCTAAAAAATAATTTATAAAAGCATATCATCACCACAATCTGCCATCATCCGTCAGAGTCAACAAAAAATGAAAGCTCCCAGAAGGGCTAAGATCATTAATGCAATGCTGATAAAAAGACGCCAGGAGATTATTTAATTTTTTATGTCATATCATGTTAATTGTCATGTTTAAATGTGTAAATTGTTGTTTGTTTAAAAATCCATTTACTAAAATAATAAATAATGTATGTTGTGACATATTAGTGAAATTATTATTTTTTAAAGCATCACAGGCACAGATGAATAACCATTTCAGTGCAATTGCTTGTACCATTCAGGGAAAAACAAGAGGATCTGATTAAGTTACACCATGGCAGAAAAAGCAAGAGTTGCTACCACATTTCCCTACTGCAAACTGACCCTCTACATCTCAGATTCTTAAGGTCAGCTCAGCTCAGCTCAGCAAGACATCTGAGGAGCCAAAGTCAGAACTTGGAGCAGGAGCATCAGCTAACACGGAAGTTGAGCTGGCAATGGAAAGCTGGCCAGGTTTAAAAGAAAAGTTGTAAGAATTCCCAGGACAAAAGATTGTCCAAATCGTGCTATGGCAAAGAGTGCAAGGATCATGGCTTTGCGCTCTCTCACTAACTTTATTCCATAAATCTTTCATGTTGAATTTCACCTCTTCATGCAGGACTTAGTTCTTTACTTTCATTGGTAAGGGTAAATACTAGCATCTCCTTCGAAAACAAAGCAGTTATTTGCTAATGCTGGCAGGCAGAGAGCAAAACCAGAGCGTGTAGCACAAATGTAATTCTGAAGTTCAGCCATTTACATGCAAAAAAAAACCCCTATGTTCTACCAACTTTTAACACAAGATTTAAACCTCTATCACAAACCCTTAGAAAAACAAACTTGGAAGTGACTGAAATAAAAGTCAAACCAACGATGTTACAAAAAATACCTGGTAACCAAAAGATTAAACAGAAAACATGAGCCTACTGAGTCAAGGTCAAAGTCCCAAATCTGACATTCTCAGCTCTCTGTGGTCTGGCCATAAGCTACCTTTTTAAATCTTACTTCCTACTGCTTCCCTTTTATATACCTGTTCTATATACCTGTTTGTATGCCTGGACCAAGGAAAACTGCTCACCATTCCTCATATTCTCCTTTTTGCAGCTCTGTTCACAGTGGTGAGCCATTCTTCCCTTCCTTTCCTCCCTCCTTAAAAATCACAGGTCCAAATTCTACCATCCCAAATGACATCTTGGCCAAGAAGGCTCCCTGGATTTTACAGGGACTGCTTTCTCCTTACTCTGGCTCCCACAGCTCTGCCTGTCGTGTTACAATGAACGACAGTCATCTTTGGTGATAGTGTCACTACTGAATTCTCAGTGTGTATCTTCACAATGCAGCTCTCACATATGGTGAGGCACCCATACCTAGGTTTACACCTGAGGATCCCAGGGTCCAGCCTCCAGAGTAAAGCAAACCCAACCTCCCACCGATGGTATAGGTCATCTCCTACCTGCTTCATTACATGCCTCATTTACTCCTTTCGCTCTTCCCACTAAGGCTTAGTTCTCTACCCAGAGAATCGCATTCTCTTTTCAGTGTCGCTGGGTAATGTTCCTTGGTATGACCTATTTTCCGCTTCACCATAGAATTCCTTCATCCAAACAGTGGATGGGATACCACCCACTGCGTTTGCCACAGGGAACCCCCAGGAGGTGGAGGGGTAACCCTGCAGTAATTACCCTGGGTTAACCAGGCACCACCTTGTGAACTGAGTGAGGCCTTCAATCTTTTCACACAGACCAAACAGGTTACAATGGGGCAACTGGCCCTAGTCTCCAGAGTCCTGCTCCCCCTTTTCTTGGACCTCAGCGCACAATTCTCTCCCACTGAATCTTTACAGTTATTTAACTTCTTTATGGAGCTGAACAAGCTCTCAGTCATCTGGGCCTTAAAATTCTCAGATGAAGCAGAGTATCAAATCTAATGGCAGAGGTAGAGAGAAATACCTCAGAGAAGTGAATTCATTTTCACTGTTAAAACAATTTCAGGGACGCCTGGGCGCTCAGTCAGCAGGACGTCCAACTCTTGGTTTCAGTTCAGATCGTGACTTCAGGGTCATGAGATCAAGCCCAAGCACTGCAAGGACTCTGTGCTCAGTAAGGAATCTGCTAGAGATTTTCTCTCTCTCCCCCTCTGCCAATGTCCAAATCCCCCCACCCTGGCCTATGCATGTGCTGTCTCTTTTTCTCTCTCTCAAGAGATAAGCTCAGTCTCAGGACTCCAGGACTGTGACCTGAGGCAAAGGCAGATGCTTAACTGACTGACCACCCAGGCGCCCCTAAGTAAATCTTCTTAATTTTTTTTTCAACTAATACAGATGATACAGATGAAGTCAATCTGTACTGTCATCTACTCACCTCCCATTCTAGGACTTACCTTGAGTTCATTATCAACACATTTATGTATCATCTGCCATTAAATCTAATCTTCTCACTGATACACTATGCTTCACCAAGAAAGAATAAAAGGTTTAACTATTAAACTATGCCACCAACGGTTAGATACACTGATTTCAGAAATTCTAAGATGTGAAAAACATGTTTTAGAATCCACGAACCACCCCTAGAATTCAAATAATTTTATACGTAGATTTCATATGCACAACACATACACAATCTATAAAATACAATACATATAGAAATACATCTAGTTTGGGGGAGGGTTTTGTTGTTGTTGTTGTTGTTGTTTACATAAATTGTGATAATTTTATCCTTTACTTTCCTCACAAAAATGTCTCAGGGAGAGTTTCCCACATCAGTTGCTACAGATCTACCACACTGTTTTAGGTGCTGCATACTATTTCATATGCTGACTGTACCGCTAGGCAGTCAATTTCCATATTTTACCATTACTAACAATGATGGGGTAAGAGTATACACCTGTGTATCATGCTAGATACACATTTACTGAATCAAAGATATCGGGCCTTATTTTCACAGATACAGCCAAACTGCCCTCCCAAAAAGCCCTGAACAATTTATACATTCCCCAGATGTAAATGATACCCATTTTTTCTCTCTTGTTGCCAAAACAGATCATCAATCTTTTTAATTCCTGTCAATCTAATGGGAGAATAATCATACCTGATTATTTTGTAGAAGGTGCCTTATAGTCTATGTATTTACTCTTTGTCTATTACACATGGCCTATTTTCTCCCAGTCTTCCATTTGTCTTTTAATTATATTTGCAGTTTTGCTTTTAGTAACAGACATTTCAAATCTTTAAAAAGTCAAATTTACCCATCTCTTCCCATCTGTAGCCAAGATTACTTACTTTTGGAAATATTTTCTTCTTCTAATAGTTAACCCATTCTTTCTAAACACCACTGAAGTTCTGGCCAGGCAGTGTTTGGAGGGTGATGGGATTATACTCCCACAACCCACACGCTGGAAAATTTCCACACAGTTATCCTGAGCCCACCTCTGAAAGGGGCAGGTGCCAGTCAGAGCTGTGCCAGCCTGTGGGCACTATGTCAGGAAGGACTAGCCAGTTCCCTTCCTTAATGTCTGGAGCAGAAGCCTGACCCATTCCAGGCATTGTGTGCCAAACCATTCCAGACTACATGTGCCAACCGAGTCAGGCTGACATCATGGCCCAAGGCCAGAGACCAAGGACCCAAGCACACAGACAGGCAAGCATCCCTCTCTATCCATGGCTGAGTTCTGAGCCAGGAGTGTCTGGACACCTCGTGTGAAGACTGTCAACCCATCTCCGCGTCCTGCCTCGGTCTCAGATGTAACAGACCGCCCGAAGGGCTGTATCCCGGACCTGGCAAAAACAAACCCCAGTGCACTCGGTAACTCTGCTGACTCGATCCTGACAGGCCCAGCTGCCAAGACACAAGGGCATGTGACACAAGTCCCCTGTCCCCGGGAGCCAAGGGGGAAAGGCTGGCTCTTCTCCCTCAACATCTGCACCACGAGATCAGATCAGTAATTCCTCTGCGTCCAGCTCACCACTGTTTACACGCTCTCCCTTTCTCATTCCATAACCTACTGCTCCAGCCTGTCTAAGCTTCACCCTTCAGGCCCTCTGACTCGCCCAACTGCCAGAAAGAGGGACAGTTAGGTTCCGAGTTCCCTGACTCCAAGCAGCATTCAGCGAGCTCTGGACAGTGGTTCGGTGGGAAACAGGCTGGTAGGAACGCACATCCCTCCACTATAAGTTCATGATTTCTTTAGCTAAAAACATAGAACTCAGGGAGCAGGCAACGTGGCTGTACAAGAAGGAGCAAATGCGGCCTGTTTTTCTGCGGCTTTTCCTCGGGCCCTGGGTTTCCAACTAAGAGCACAGCCAAGTGAATTCAGGTGGGGTCTTACCAGTTGCCAGAAAAAAAAGGAAAGAAAAGAAAGCTGAATTCTGTGACTTTTAAAAATCTGGCTTGCCTGACAACCTCTATACCTCTGTTTAAGGAGTATTTATCTCCATTAGACACTTCTGGTTGTTGAGCCAAACTCAGCATCATCCAGAATTCCTCCTCACCTTGGTGAGGGGGGAGATGGGGAGTATGGATGAGCAAAGGTCCATGTTCAATGTCTCTGCCTCCAGCATGCCATGGTCTGGGGAAAGCACATCTCCCAGACATAGGGAAGACCCAAGGGGCCCTACTCACACACATCTGGAGCTCAGCAGAGCTCCTGGCAGCACACACCTGAAGAAATCCCAATCCTGCCTCAATCCTCTCTCGGCTGAAATTAATCTTGCATGTCAGAGTTGATACACAACTTTGTGTTCTGGGATATAAACAGTTCCTCCTTGAGCGGTTAAGCCTCAGCCCTCCTGCAAAGCAATGAATCCAAATCCTGGTGATAATGCCCCACATGGCATTCTGCGCTCTGGAAGGACAGAGCTCACCCACTGGCCTCTCTAAGCCTCTGGAGGAAAACTCAAATAGAAAGCTCCTCGAAGGGACCACCGAAGTAAGTTCCAATCACCCTGTAGCCTCCATATTTAGTATACTTCCTTATACACAGGAAATATTTTCCAAATATTTGTTCAATTTTTTATATGGAATTATTTTTGGAATGGATACTTGCCTTCTCAGGAAGTTCACTTCTAATGTATTTAAAGTTCAATAAACTCACATCTTTGTTAAAGAAGCCTCTCCCCATGGCTAACAGCAATACTATCCATTATCAATTTCAAATTTAATGAGCCTCAACTTCTCAACCAAAACCAAGGAAATTTGAAATTCCAGGACACCATTATACTAAATGCAAATTTTTCTACATGCTCTCAATCCCTGCTATCCAATGTGGTAATCACTAACCACATGTGACTATTTAAATTTTAATTTTAAAGAAAATTTAAAATTTAATTCCTTGGTCTCACTAGCCACATTTTAAGTGCCCAAAAGTCACATGTGCCTATCATACTGAACAGTGTAGATATGTAACATTTCCATCATCCTTTTGCTCTAGATGCATTACAAATCTTAAAAACTCAAAAGAATTCTTACCTTGCAGCCAGTATCAGATCATCAAAGTGCCATAATTAAATTTAAAAATACACTGCTCCTTTAATTAAAACAACAGAAGGAAACACTCTCACTGATGAGTAGAGAGCTTTTATAATAATAGATTAGTCTCATCACAATGAAAAACTTAAATGCAGCAAAATTCTCATCTATCTCTGGTTGCCAAAATTAATATGCTATGCAGAGGGCAATGCATACTTGGGAGTCACATGAATCCTCTGGACAGATAAGATTGCTGGTTAATGGTTATTTAGGGAGCTAATTTTTTTTTTCAAGATTTTATTTATTTACTTGACAGAGACAGAGAGATCACAAGTAGTCAGAGAGGCAGGCAGAGAGAGAGGAAGAAGCAGGCTCCCTGCTGAGCAGAGAGCCCGATGCGGGGCTCGAACCCAGGACCCTGAGATCATGACCTGAGCCGAAGGCAGAGACTTTAACCCACTGAGCCACCCAGGCGCCCCATAGGGAGCTAATTTTTATATAACCCTTAAAGTCTTAGGCTCAGTAGAGTGTGCAAACATCTAGGAAATGTTCAACCCAGGGATTTCAAAATGTATGCATACAAAACCAAAACATCTAAGTCTTCTAAGAGCTCAGAATTTGAAGGTAGGAGAAAGGGTGCCATGAACATGTTAAGAAATTATGTAAATTAGAACAAATGAAGCCTCTAGGTGAAGCATCCTTCCCACCCCCCACTAAATGCCAACATGCCTTAGCGGATAAAACACACACATAGGGAGTTAAAGTAAAGGGATATTCTATTTTTTTTATATAGACTTCTAGGACATTGAGACTTCAAGGTAAAAGTCCCAGGCAGCAATGTTACAGCTCTGGAATAAAAAAGATTTTCCCCTACTGTGAAGCAATGAGAGGGATAATAAATGTGCAATGAAAAATAAATCAAAACCCAGATGGATAACGATGTACAGAAGGGGAAGCCTGGGGGTAAAACACAAGATAACTTATCCAGGAGTGTCAAGGTATAAAACAATGCACTGGATTCTGAATCGTATACATTTTTGAAGTATTTGTGATGTTCTCATTGGATTGTCCAGTGAGTTAAGGTTTAATTGCTCAAGGTAACTTACCAGTTCTCACTTGAGATGTGCCCTACCTTAAGGACTAATCCAAAGGGTCACAAACAACTCTACTTCGTTTTCAGCTCAGTTCTACGCTAGATCCTAAGGCCTATGACATCCTACTAATGTAAAGGTCAAAGGAAATACATCCCCAAAATATCGCCAGAAGGACAGCTAGAGATTTAAGTGGTGAACAACAACTGGGAAGTTAATGTCAACTGTTAACTTTCATCTCACCTTTTCCTCTCCACACTATCTCCTGGTCCTCAACCAGTGATCATCCTTTTATACCTGACTCCAGTGTCCTTGAAAAGTTATTTATCATCATGAAATCAAACTGTACTTTCTCCCTTGGGAACACACATGTTGTCGGACAAGACAGGAAATCCTTAGACCATGATGATGGGTAGAAAAGTATTTGATTCACATACTGACCTTGACTTTACTGGAAATTTTCAAGTGGTAAAAATTTCATCAAGGTAAGAGAGGAGCAAATGAGAAACATTATCCCCTCCACTTTACACATTCATTATTTCAATTCTGTTGCCAACTGTTTGTAATCTTTTTATAAACTCTCAGGAACTCAAGAGAAAACAGTTTATGAGTCACTCTCCCAAGAGCATATAAATGATGAAAAATATATTAACATGTGCACACTATCATTCATTGAAATTTTATTTAGCTGTTTTTAATAAAAACCCATATGATCATCAAAAGTATATTTTAAGCATGTTACAGATTCTAGCATATATTTCTTAAAATTCAGAAGGAAGTATGTGGACCAAAAGAGCATTAATACATCCACCTTCAAAAAAGAGGCTTAGAAGGTTTAAAATATTAAAAACAAAATGTTAAGACTTAAAATACTAAAGACAAAATGTGTTAACTAAAATTTATCAGATTTTTAAAATTTCTTCACTGACATTAGGGAAGAAATTAACTTTTTAAACAAAGACAATTTTTTAAAGTAAGCAATCTTACAAAATGTTTATCTAACAGAATCCAGGCATTCTGGCTACAAGATCTCTATTGACATACCTAAAAAACCACAAATCACTATGAAATAGGTCTGGAAACATGTGGCCCATGTAGAAAAGGTCTTTAACAAAGAAAGAATTCTTTCTAAATTACGTCGGTACTCACGACATACAACCACTGGTTATAGATGCACAACATTAGTCACATATGAAGTGGTGCCTTTACTAATAAGTGAGTATGTCCAAATAGCACACTTCTCTCCCTCTCTTTTTTTAAAATAAAACTTAATCATCACAGGCTAGAACTGAGAGGCATAGGGACTAGTTCCAAGATACGATGAGAGGATGGCTGCAGAATGAAACTATCGTTAAATATTAACTAAAAGTCAAACATGCAAGAAAATATAAAATATGTATCACAGTTTTTGGATGAGGTTAAGGGAAAGTGTCAGGGAGCAAGGTTCCTATTAACAGTAAGAGAAGTGAGAGGAATCTCTGCTCAAACAGGGAAGGAAGGACAGCGGAGGAGAATCTTGGAGTAAGAGTCAGAACTCTGGGCTCTAACTGAAGTGAAAAGAAGGATCCTCCTGACTCGAGGCCCAGCAGCCACATCCTGCCCAGGCCTCAGCTTCAGCTAGAGGGTAGAGAAGAGAAGAAAGGTTCTTTCTGATCCTATTCTTCCAACCAGGTCACCCACAAAGGGTCTTCATTAGGACTGCTTTCAAGGTCAACCTCAGCAGGAAGCCTGGCTTCTGGAGGGCTGCTGATGTCTAATGGTGTACCCCCACGTGTGTGCTAGCGAGCACATGCCTGAAACACAGGGTTTAACATATATACCTGCCAGAGATAACATACAATTCCTTTCAGTATAGCCAGTCAATTAATCGAAAGTATTAGAGAACCAATTCCAGGCTGCTGTGAACAAAACCGCCCTGGAGCTGGGTAACGCTGCAGCCCCAGAACTTCTGGTCAAAATCCCACATGCTCAAGCAGTAACTTGGGAGTCCTACTTCCAATCTGCTCCATGGATTCAGAACCCTTATTTCTCATTGTAAATTATTTAAAAATTATTTAATAGTTTAATCATGATTTTGTATAGTTTATAATTAAGTTACTATATTATCGAATTATCTTTTTTTTTTTCAGTCTTTGTAAGCCTAGTGAAAGTGGTTTCATCCTCAAGAGATGACGCACTTACCGAAGATAACAGGAGAGGACTAAAGTGACCATCATCCTGGTTCTCCTATAGACTGTCCAGGTTATGGCACCAGAAGTCCTGGTTCCAGCAAATCTCTCAGTCCCAGGCAAACCAGGACACCCATCACCCCAGATAAGATCCCAAAGTTGGTAACTATACCAAGATAATATTGTCCTGAGAAGAGTAGATGCTATGTAGACTGATACAAACCCACTCCCACCACCTCCTCCTTTGCATTCTAACCAGAAAAGACTGGAAAGCTAAATTCTTGACTTCCCTGACTACCTGCAGTTAGGGGATGGCCGTATGACTCAGCTCAGGATAATGAAATAAAAGAAGGCCCTGGTGGGAAGGGGACTGCCTCATTTCCTGAGTAAGAAAGAAAAGCGTCACTAGAAGAAAGCTTTTGCTGTTACCCTTGGTCCATTCCTTCTGTTCCCTGCTGGAACCAAGAAGTGATGCCTAAACACAAAGAAGTTACTTTGTGAGAAGGGCGCCTGGGTGGCTCAGTTGGTTAAGCATCTGCCTTCAGCTCGGGTCATGATCCCAGGAACCTGGGATCCATCCTGCATCAGGCTCCCTGGTCACAGGAGTCTGCTTTTTCCTCTGCCCCTTCCCCTGCTTGTGCTCCCTTCCCTGTCTCTGTCTCTCTCAAATAAATAAAATCTTTTTTTAAAAAAAATATACTTTGTGAAAAGAAGATGAGCATGAGAAAAATCTCTATGATAAAGACAGTGAAGCAGAGACATGCAAAGGCCCTGGGGTCTGGATGGAACTGTGGCACAAAAACAGCTGGCTATGCCAGCCTCGCAGTTCCTCCCACAACTGCTACAGGAGACAAAGAACTCCCACATATTCAAGCTCTACTGAAGCTCCCCATTATTTTAGGTGAACATACCCCTAACTTATATTAATTGTGAGACTTAAGAGTCAGCAGGCCACTCCAGGCTTAAAGGTACTCATGGGAAATAAAGAGTAAACTGGTCTCTCTCTCTCCCTCTCTCTCTCTTTTTCGCTTTTTTTTTTTTTTTTTTTAAACAGCAGGTATGTATGTTTTAAAGGAAAACAAGGGGGGGCAGACGGCTCAGGGATGAATAAGGCCTGGGTCAGACATGGGGTAGGGATGTTTGCTGGGTATACAGCTGGATAGTTTTTTAAAAGCTGAAAGGTGAATAGTTTGTCTTCCATGGTGAGGAAACAGGTGTGAATGTCAACCGCAAAACAGCCTCTTCAAAATGTCTAGTAGCTTTCTTGGAGATACTCTGGTTTGAAAATCACCAAATGTTTTCTCTTTTGAAGCTTCGATGGATACTGATCTTTCCCCTTTGCAGATGAGAAGACTGCGTCTTCAAGGTAAAGTAAAAGGCCCAAAGACACAGAGCTCAAAAGTGGAGGAGCCAGTACCCAAATTTATCATCAGCCTGAAGACGCCCCCTGCCTCTGGACCCGGGATGCAGGCCATGGTCTAGAAGGCCCCGAAAGGTGCACACTCTGCCTAAATGAGGAGAGAGTATGCGGAGGTGACACAGTGGCACACAAGACTTCACCGTTATTTCTTTAAAAAAAAAAAAAAAAAAGATGGGGTGCCTGGGTGGCTCAGTGGGTTAAAGCCTCTGCCTTCAGCTCCAGACATGATCGCAGAGGGTTAGGATCAAGCCTTGCTTGATCGGACTCTCTGCTCAGCGGGGAGCCTGCTTCCTCCTCTCTCTCTGCCTGACTCTCTGCCTACTTGCGATCTCTGTCTGTCAAATAAATATCTTTTAAAAAATAAAAAAAATTCAAAAAGAAAAGTTTTTTTAGACAAGTTTGTACTGTAAAGAGGCTTTACGTAAAGATCTATATGCATTAGATAATAAGGTATGTGGCTGAAAGTAACATTTCTGTTAAGATATTTACTAATACAGACAGCTAGCTGGTAGCTAGTTAATTCAGTTAGAATGTGGCAGGAACGCCAACATCGTGGGTTCAATCCCTGGGACAGGCCAAAAGAAAAGCAATTTCATACTTAATAAAAATTAATTAAAAATATATCTACCAATACAATTATTACTTAAAGGGAACAAAGTGAGAAGCAGAACAGCTCAGAATACACAGTAATAACGAACAGGCCCCCTTTCTCTGCTACTCCCTGAATGTCAGTATTCCTGAAGACCGGTTCTCTCCTCCGCAACCATCATCCCTCACAGACTCCTGGCTCTCATCCCACACAATTCTGATTAGAAAAGTCTCTGCATTTTGATCCACTCTCTCAACCCACACAGATGCTGCTCTTTAGCCGTTCTCCCTTACCTCACTTAACATCTCAATCCCCCCTCCCCAAATCAATGTTTCACGCTTCTACCTGTTTTTTACCTAAAACATAAATCTTTCTGCCTCTGCTTAAAAGCCTACTTACTGAATAAGGTCCAACTTTTTTTTTTCCTGGACACAACTCTACCATCTTCACAGCTTCGTCTCCCACACACTACCCTGAGCCATCCTCTCTGCTCCGCAGTCCGCTACTTAGCACTGCTCATACAGGCAATCTGGATCACATCTCCAAAACTCTGAGCTTGCTGTTCCCTCTGCTAGAATACCCTCCCACTTCTGGGCTATCTGGTGCACTCTGATACTAACTTGCAACCTAAAATTCCTCCCTCTGCAAAGGCTTCCCCCGAAAAACAAAATTCTCCTCCTCCGTGCTCTCAAGGTAATTGGCTTACCACAAACCCAGGCAATCAGCACACATTAGCATCGGCTGTATGGTTCTTACTGACCCACTCACCCTACTAGACCCCAGCTCACACTCCGGAGTACTCCGGATTAGGTATTCAGTGAATAAATATGTAATATGACTGTAAGTGAACCCCATGAATCCCTGAGTTTTTTACAGAAAAGAGTTCTCTTTACTCGTTTCCATATTGCTAACACAAGCAAACCTGAGATGCCCAATAAATGTTTGCTAAAATTATCATCATCAAAACCCCTTACAAAAATGTCTCCACTGGGTCACCTGGCTAGTTCAGTCTGGAGGGCATGAGACTCTTGATCTCAGGGTCATGAGTTCGAGCCCCATGCTGGGGCTTAATTAGGCACGGAGCCTAATTAAAATGAATGAATTAGTGAATGAATACCTTCACGGAGTAAGGATTTAATGTCACTCCTTTCAAGGAAACTTCATTTCAATACATGTATCTCGGACTTGTCTGAAATTTTCCTTTTTATATAAATAGCATGCATTATTTTTACAATCAGGTGTTTCCCCTTTGGGAAAGAGGAGTGAGAAGAGTGGGAAGAAAGACCAACTGTCAATGGTATTACTCATTGTTGACTATATAGGATTAGAATCCAAAATGAATTACCCTTAAATTCAGAAAAAGCAGGGAAAAAATTCTCTCTTCTCCAACTTCTATGCTTCCCTGAGAATGAAAATCTTAAAAACCACATCATTCTCTTTTCATCTTGGCTTCTAGGATATTTAGAACTAAATTATTCATTCTAGACACAGGGTTTATCTGTTCCTTCATCTTAATTATTTTTGATGCTTTGAAAAACAGATTAGTGTACCAAATATATTTTAATAACCTTAGTGACCTAAAATCATTTTGGGATGCTAGCAAAGTATAACCACCATGTAACAGCAGAAATTAGGCAGAGCCACTTAAAAGTAGCTGAAATCAAAACTGCAGTAAAGCCTTGAAAAAAATGATTTCTGAAATCTCAACAAAATCATCCCCTCTTTGCTAAATTATTTCAATTGCATTTTACCTAGTTTTTTTTTTTTTCCATTTATTTGAGACCTTTAAACCATTACACATTTAGGCATCATTTTAAAATCTTAGCATTTTGTGGGGCACCTGAGTAGCTCAGTGGGTTAAGGTCTCTGCCTTTGGCTCGGGTCATGATCTCGGGATCTGGGGATTGAGCTCCAAATCAGCTCTATGCTCAGCAGGGGGGTCTGCTTCCTCCTCTCTCTCTGCCTGCCTCTCTGCCTACTTGTAATCTCTCTGTCAAATAAATCAATAAATAATCTTTAAAAATAAATAAAAAATAAAAATAAAAATCTTAGCATTTTGTACAGCATTAGACTACCCACACGGACACACAAAACCTTAGCTCTATATTATTCTGTTCCCAGAAACCCTTGTGGTTGGCTTAATTCTGCTTGGAATAAAAGGTCTACTTAAATTGAGAAATAATTCTGTCTGATAACGACAAGAGCAAAAACTCCACAAAATGTAATTCTGTCTTGGTACTTAAGAGATGCCTACAAAATAGTACTACAAAAAACAACAAAAAGGGAAGATTCCCTTTTAAAAACAAAACAAAACGAGTCCTTGTGTGAAAAAAAGTAATGACAGCCACAAAGAAAGAACACATATACAGATCTTCCACATTCCCTACCTAACAGAGCCGACCCACTCTGGAGAAGTGGAAGTTTATTTTCTACTGCCATAGCAAAAACATGGGACATACATTTACATTTCCAGAGCAATGTTGACATGAAGTTGCAAGTGTAAATATTTGTTCCCTTTTGGTTTATAAATTTCATGATGATAAAACTCTGTGTATAGAGTCACTAATTAAAAAGGAATCTATTTGCCTAGTAGGATGCTTGAGGTTGTATGTTTATTTGCGATGAATGATATGGTGCACACTAGTAAGGAATGGGAATTAGAATTTTGAACTGTATTGGCTTAACAAGTTCCTCCTGGGAAGGAAAACAGAGTTCATTTGTCAATTCTAAAGAAGCTCCTTCAGACAATAATCTGTGTGAAGATGTAGCAGTATAGTTAAAATTACTATCTCCCCTGCCCTTGAAAGTAATGAAGGATGATATGTGATGAAGAAACAGCAAATTAAGTGTTTTAGGAAAAGGAGATCATTTTCCACTACTTTGATTTTTAGGGTCACTTACTATCACCATTTAATGACAATCTAGTAACAGGGTCCCCTCATTGTTCAGGATTACTTTAATATGCTACTCAGGGAACCAACTAAACAAAATTGATTATCATGGAACACATTCAGATGAATAGCCAGCACTACTACTATCTTTTTCTCTACTAATCTGGAATCTAGACCTTAGGCCCAAATTGATTTCTTATAATAAGGACCACTGCCACAAACAACTCACAGTGACTGAGTTCTTAACTACGTGTCAGGGACCATTTGAAGCACTCTCTCTGTATTAACTAATTTAATTTACCAAACAGCTCTGTGAAATGAGTACTATTATCACCAGTTTATTAAATAAAACATTTTAAAACTAAAAGCACATATATCTTACACAGAGGAGTGAGTTCTCAAGGTAACTCCCTTACTGCTAGTAGGTCCAGAGCTCAAAACTCGGGAGTCAACTCTACATAAATTGATAATAAGCCCTCTCCCCTCTCTCCTCCACAAACCCCTCTCTAGGCTCCCACAGGGCTTTCCCCTTTGTCACTGTTGCTCCTTTCCCTTACCTGTCCTGGGAATCCTGCCTCAGGCCTCTGCTCTTCTGACCCACACGTTCACCCTCAGTTAAGCTCATCAGCCCCATTCTAGCTACACATTCATGGGTCTCAGATTTGTATTTCAAATTCACACTTCTTACCCAAGATCCCGGCCATCCGACTGGCCACACTGGGTCTATATACTGATGTCCCAGAGGCCTCTCAACTTCATGGCCAGATGCAAAACTACAGATTTCTTTTTCTCTCAAATTACACTTCTACATCAGCCTTCAGCCCTCCCCTACCAGTAAACAGCACCATTTTCTACCCAGATTCATCCTTACATCCTTCCCTCTATACCCTACATCTAATCCACTATTAAGTCCTGTTGGCTTTACTTCCAAAAATATCTTAAATCTGACCTCCTCTCCCTCCATTCTCCCCAGATCCCCACTCGACAGTTTCAAGGGCCATCTTTCTGTCCTTCTAACACCCGTGGCTTAGTTCCAACTCAAGGCTCTGACCTGGGCTGCTGCTTCTGGCTGAGACACACTTCCCTGAGGCAAAGCAGTATCTTCAGTCTCAGTCAGGTCTGAACTCAAGCATCACCTTCCCAGACCAGTCCTACTGAACCTTCCAGAGCACCTGTCACTTAACACAGCTGAGGGAAGATTATGGTTTTACTTGGTAACATCTCTAAATGTAAGCTCCTTGAGGGTCATCCACTGTCTGTCCTGTTCACTCCTACTGCCAATAACAATGCCTGGCACAAAGCGATCACTCAATATTTGTTGACTTTAAGACTGAGAGTAAAGGATGACTATGAAGTCAACAAAGAAAACACTGACTTATAGCCCATCAATCATTAAAGAAATAAACAATACAAGACAGCAAACAGTAGCCACCCAAGTGAGTTTGTCTTTTGCTTTCTTATTCCCATGGGAACTGCAAGACCTCTGTTGATAATAATCTTCCGCATGGCTTTCCAACTTTTGACTGTAACTCAAAGTAAAAAATACATTTTATCTGATGACCTAGTATATACACATACACATATTTAACGAAAATAAGTCCCATGAGACCTTACTTACCTTTTCTTACAGGGGACATGCTGTTTATTCAGTTTGTTTGTTTGTTTGTTTCTTTAATGATGAAGTCGCCATTCACTACACTGATTTCACAATCACCTAATAGGAAAGAATTCAGTTTGAAGAGCACTTATCCCGTGCTTGTATTTGGGTTTTCTGAAAGAAGTAAATTTTCTTTAAAAAAAAAAAAAAAAAAGGTAAATGTTCTTCCTGATCTACTGATTTCAAATGAGTTACTTCTCCTCCCTGAGCCTCCCCTCACCTATGAAGTAAGTCCCTGTTGTAACTACTCACAGAGGGACTGACTGGAGTAAAACACACTGGGGATGAGAGCTACAGCTATTCAGTCCATAACCATGAGCGAGCCCCAACGGACAAACTCTATGTCCTCCTCTTCCGGTTGGCCACCACATCCAATCCATTAGCAAGCTCTGTCAGTTCCACCTCCAAAACACATTTCCGATCTGACCTCCTCTCTCCCTCTCCATGTGGCACCCCAATGCAAGCAGCCATCATCCCAACAGCCTCCTCCTGGCCGGCCTGCCCGCCTCTCTCACCCCCGTAACTTCTCCACTGCGGCCTCAGTGACCTTTCAAGTTTTATTTTGAAAAACTCTGAACCTTACAGAAAAGTTGCAAGAATGTTACAATAAACACACGTATGCCCTTAACAATTTGCCATCTTTGATTCCTCCTGTTTATCCTGAACCATTTGTGAAGGAGCTACAAGGATGATGACCCTTCACCCCTCTTAAGAACAAAGACATTCTCTACATAACCACAATGGATTAGCAAATTCAAGAAATTTAACACTGATATCATACTATTATCTAATATTTGGTGCAGAGTCAAATTCTGCCACTTGTCCTAATACTGTCTCTTAAAGCAACATTTTTCCCCAATTCAGAAACACACATTTCATGTAATTGTCATGTCCCTCAGTGTTGTTAAAAACACAAACCAGACTGTACTGTTCCCCAGCTTTAAACTCTCTGCTGCCCTTCCAAGGGTCTCTCTGCTTTAGCCACATGAGACGCCTTTTTCTTCCTCAAACGTAAGTACTGAAACCTTCCCTCCCTGAGCTCATCAGCTCTTCCCACAGCTGACCCCTTCTCATCCTTTCATCTCGCCTCAGGAACTTTCCAGAGGATGATGTCTACAGCCTCACTCTTTGGTTTTTCTCTCTCCCTTGGCTCGTGATTTCCTTCATGTCACTTAAGGCAGTCTGTAGTTACCATGTTGGTTTATTTGCTTATTGTCACCTGTCTATATATTCAGAATAAAAATTCTGTGAAAGCAGGGGTGTCTCCAAGAACAGTGCTTGGCTGAGAATATGCACTCAAAAAATATTTTTGAGTGGCGCCTGGGTGGCTCAGTGTGTTCAGCCGCTACCTTTGGCTCAGGTCATGATCTGAGGGTCCTGGGATCAAGTCCCGCATCAGGCTCTCTGCTCGGCGGGGAGCCTGCTTCCCCCTCTCTCTTTGCCCACCTCTCTGCCTACTTGTGATCTTTCTCTGTCAAATAAATAAGTAAAATTTTATATATATATATATATATATATATATATATATATTTGAATGAACAGAGGAAAGAATTAATAAATATGCTGCTAAAAAAAGAGAAGTGGTCATATGTCAATGACATCCCTGGGTAAGACTGCACACTGATAGGTACAAGTCAGCAAGACCCCTTCTCTTCCACAGGAAGGACAGTACAGTACGCAGTCACTCCTGGGAATCATTCAACATTAACACCCACCCAAAGACAATACTGTGAAGGTTACCTAGATAACTAAGACCAAGATGGTTTAGCACCCCAGAAAAGGAGGTTTACAGTGCTGGAAAGATACACATTCTCAGCTTGAAAGCAAAGCCCATAGTGCTATTCAAAACAAAAAAAAAAAGGCTAGCTCTGTGGTCAGAAGATGGGTTTTGACTCCTATGTGTGTGACCCTAACTCTCTGGGCTCCAATTTCTTCGTATGTTTAGTGAGGACAATGTCCATTCTATAGCCCATGTGTGAGAAGAGTGAGTGGCAGGCTCTTTTCACCTAAAAGGAAAATGGGCTCCTAAGCAGAAGTAAGGAGGAAATAAATTATCCTTGATTAAAAGTAACCTAAACACCGGGGCACCTGGGTGGCTCAGCTGGTTAAGCATCCAACTCTTGGTCTCACTCAGGTCATAATCTCAGGCTTGTGAGATGGAGTCCCGCACTGGATTCCACCTGCCTAAGATTCTCTCTCTCTCTGCCCCTCCCCATCCCCCACCCCACTCACGGGGGGTCTCTCTCCCTCCCTCCTTCCCTCTCTTAAAAAAGAAAAAAAAAAAAAAAAGAGCAACCTAAACACCTATCATAATGAGCACTGGGTAATACACAGAATTGTTGGAGTCACTATACTGTACACCCGAAACTTATAAAACACTGTATGTTAAATACACTGGAATTATAATAAAAAACCTGAAACACACACAAATTACCCCCCACCCCGCCGCCGCCACAAACCCACCAAAGTAAAATGTCCAGGATTGGGTCTGGCATGTCCAGGTACTCAGTAGTTCCCTTCTCCCTCCTATCCAGCCCTATATAGACCCAGAGCAGAAAGCAGTTCCAAATATACAAGTAGACAATAACACAACCTACAGACAAAAGCTGCTTCTGGGCACAGGAGCTCCTAACCTTGCAACATTGCAGCAGAGGCTACATGACTATTTGTGAGGGCTGTGCAGAAGCAATTCAAGCATGGGTTCAGCTACACAGCCCATAAGTGTCTTTGAACTCTGAGATGCTATAGTTTTTTTTTGAAAAAAACTGAATCACGTATGTTCCTGTGGTAGGCAGTGTGGATGATAAAAATAAGTTTAATATATAGTCTCTACCCACAGAAAAAGCACTTGACAAAATACAACATCCACTTATGATAAAAAAAAAAAAAAAACCCTCAACAAAGTAGGCTTAGAGGGAACATACCTCAACATAATTAAGGCCATATATGAAAAACCCAAAGCTAACATCTTTCTTAATGGGGAAAAACTGAGAGCTTTACGCCTAAGGTCAGGGATAGGACAAGGATGCCCACTGTCAACCCATTTATTCAACAGCGTCCTAGCCCCAGCAATCAGACAACAAAATGAAATAAAAAGCATCGAAATCAGTACAGAAGAAGTAAAACTATTTGCAGATGACAAAGTATATACAGAAACTCTGAAAGACCACCAAAACACTAGAGCTGATAAGCTCAGTAAAGTCATAGCATACAAAAATCAATCTACAGAAATCTGTTGCATTTCTATATACCAATAATGAAACAGCAACAAGAGAAATTAAGAAGAAAAACCCATTTACAACTGTACCAAAAATAATTAAGATACCTAGGGACAAACCTAACCAAAGAGTTGAAAGACCTATACTCTGAAAGCTATAAAACACTCATGAAAGAAATTGAAGATGACACAAAGAAATGGAAAGATACTCCATACTTCATACTACCCAAAGCAATCTATAGATTTAATGTATTCCCTATCAAAATACCAACAGCATTTTTCACAGAACCCTAAAATTTGCATGGACACAAAAGACCCCGAACAGCCAAAGCAATCTTGAAAAGCAAAAGCTGGAGGCATCTCAATTCCGGACTTCAGGTTATACTCCAAAGCTGTAGTGATCAAAACAGTATGGTACTGGCACAAAGAGACACATAAATCAATGGAACAGAATAGAAAACCCAGAAATAAGCTCACAATTACATGGCCAATTAATCTTCAACAAAGCTGGAAAGAATATCCAATGGGAAAAAGACAGGCTCTTTAACACATGGTGCTGGGAAAACTGGACAGCTACAAGCAAAAGAATGAAACTGGAGCACTTTTTTATACCACTGACAAAAATAGTTCAAAATGATTAAAGAGCTACGTGTGGGACCTAAAACCATAAAAATCCTAGAAGAGAGTACAGGCAGTACCTTCTCTAACTACTTTTTTCTAGATAGGTAACCTGAGGCAAGGGAACAAAAGCAAAAATAAAATACTGAGACTTCATCAAAATAAAAAGCTTCTGCATAGCAAAGGAAACAATCAACAACCAAAGGTAACTAAAAGGCAACTTACTGAATGGGAGAAGATATTTGCAAATGGGTTAAGTATCCAAAATATGTAAAGAACTGATACAGCTCAATACCCCCCAAAAATAATCCTATTAAAAATTGGACAGAAGACATGAACAGACATTTCTCCAAAGAAGATGGCCTGCAGACAGATGAAAAAATACTCATCACTTATCATCAACAATGCAAATCAAAACTACAATGAGGTATCACCTCACAAGTGTCAGAATGGCTAAAATCAAAGACACAAAAAATACAGATGTTGGCAAGAATGTGGAGAAAAAGGAACTTCTTGCACTGTTGGTAGGAATGCAAACTGATACAGCCATTCTGGAAAACAGTATGGAGGTCCCTCAGAAAGCTAAAAATGGAGCTACTCTATGACCCAGCAATCACACAATACAAAAACACTAAGAATACAAAAACACTAAGAATACAAAAAAACTAATTCAAAGGGTCACCCTATGATATATGTTATAGCAGCATTATATACAATAGCCAAGATATGGAAGCAACCCAAATGTCCATCAAATGATGAATGGATAAAGAAGTGATATATAGGGGCGCCTGAGTGGCTCAGTGAGTTAAGCCTCTGCCTTTGGCTCTGGTCACGATCTCAGGATCCTGGGATCCAGCCCCACATCGGGCTCTCTGCTCAGTGTGGAACCTGCTTCCCCCTTTCTCTGCCTGCCTCTCTGTCTACTTGTGATCTCTGTCAAATAAACAAACTTTAAAAAAAAATGATATATATATTATATATAATGGAATATTATTTGGCCATAAAAAAGAATAATATCTTGCCATTTGCAACAACTAGATGCAGCTAGAGAGTTATAATGCTAAGCGAAATAAGTCAGTCTGAGAAAGACAAATACCATGTGATTTCACTCATGTGTGGAGTTTAACAAATGGAAGAGCGAAGGGGAAAAAAGGAAAAGGCAGGCAGGCAGGTAAACAGACAAACTAACAGACTCTTAACTATAGAGATGAAACTGCCTGTTACCAGAGAAGAGGTGGCTGGGAGAGATGGATGAATTGGTGACAGGGATTAAGGAGTGCACTTGTTATGATAAACACCAGTGAACAAAATAAAAACTTTAAAAAAAAAAAAAAAAAGACACAGTCTCCCTCTCCAAGAAACTTAGAACCAGCCTAGACTGTCAAAGCCCGCGGAACTGAGTTACAGACAGTACTAATGAGGAAAACAGACAATAAGATCATAATGCCACAACGGTTCAGAGGAGAAATTACTAGCGGCAAGAATACTGTCAAAGAAGAGGTGAGAAAGTTCTCACCACAAGAAAAAAAAAAATTCTCTAACTACATATGGTGACAGCTGCTAACTAGATTTGCTGCAGTGACCATTTCATAATACATACAAATATCCCATCGTTATGTTGTACACCTGAAACTACCGTAATGCAGTATGCCAATTACACCTCAATTAAGAGGAAAAAGCAGAAGCAGCAGAGGCGGCGACATTCTGGCCATGAAGCCTGTGGCTACCAGAGGGTAGTTAACCTGCTAGTTAATCTTAGCGGTAGTCTCCTTCTTGTGCCCCTGCTCCTGGCCTCAGCATGACACACACAGCTGTGCACGGACCCCGGCAGGACAGGAGGCCTGTCTACCGGCTGGTTTAATGTTCGGCACAGGTTCCAGAGCTTGTGGTTACTCAGCAAACATTCTGCCATGCGGATCATGACATGGGATAGTACGAAAGAGAGAGGAAGGGCTGGCGACGAATCCGTAGGGTGCAGAAGGGTGAGCTTACAGAAGAAATAAGCAGGCCTTGGTGGTACAGAGCCTGCAGGGCAGAACTAAAGTGAAGGGTGACTGAAATTAACTCGTTTTCCACTTGCTCTCCAAACACTCAAAGGCTGATCTTCCACCCCGAACTCAGAACTATTCTTTCAAGTGTCAAATATTAAATATGACTTTGTTGGGACAACTGGATGGCTCAGTCGGTTAAGGTGCTGCCTTCAGCTCAGGCCATGATCCCAGGGCTCTGGGATAGAGTCCTGCACTGGGCTCCTTGCTCCGCAGGGAGCCTGTTTCTCTCTCCGCCTCTACCTGCCACTCTGCCTGCTTGTGTGCCCGCGCTCTCTCTCTCTCTGATAAACAAACAAACAAATAAATAATCTTTTAGAAATAAATAAATAAATATGACTTTGTTTTAATTTGACTCTTCCTTTTTTTTTTTCCATCTGCAGATATGTACACATTATCCTTATCCTTGTTAAGATTTTTATAATACCAGGCGGTTGGCTTTCTTCACGCCTGAAGTGTCTGATTTAGTTTAGACCTTCCAAATCATCATTATATACGCCATAGGGTTACATGTAACATAATCCTTTCTTTCAACCGAATTCTAGTCTTACATAGTGACAAACCCTAAGGTCTTTCACACTACAAACATTTGCAATTGTTTAATCTGTTTCATTAGCTCATAAAAGTGTTTGGAAGGAGAGAAATGGCAATTAAAATAAACCCTTTCAACAGATAATTTAAGTTCAAGCAAGCAAAATGAAAACGAAGAAAGCAAATGGATCTATCTGAAAGTAGCTGGTATCTGATAGGGAGACCTCTGGTCATCATTAAATTGGTTCTTGCTGCTGCTTATCACAGATCAAGATACAGAGCAGCCCAAATGAGAAGCTTTCAACTGTGAAATGCAAACCAACGTCTGCCATTCCAATAACCCGCCCTTTGGACTTTTAATTTAGGTCTCACATTTAAAATGTCTCTATAGTAGCTCTAATGCAGGATCAGGAACATATGACACGTGTCTCCTGATCATCCTAAACACACTCTCCAAAAGCCCTCTAAGTTCAGTGAAAATCTGTCCAACGGTTTCTGGACAGATTGCATGTCTGTGTGTTGGAGTTAAGAGACAAACGGAAACCTAATTTTAGCTAATAAATAATGTAACTACTTGCATTCATTCAACAGAGGTGAGCAGAGAGAGAGAAGCTCCCTCTGTTTGTGGAGCTTTTCCATCTGGAGGACAAGAAGTTTAAAACTAACAAGAAAAATAAATACATAATTATAGACAGTAAAAAGGGCTAATAAGAAAAAGTATGGGACACTTCTTGGAATTACTAAAGAGACTTCATTTAGATGAGAGGTTCAAAAGATTAGGAAAAGCCTTTATAACGAATCTCATTTAAAATGGAAAATATTGGCACGACTGGCTAGCTCAGTCAGAAGAGCATTGACTTGATCTCGGGGTTGCGAGTTCAACCCCCATGTTGGGTATAGAAATTACTTAAATAAATAAACTCTAAAAATAAAATGGAAAGTATTTGTGAAATAATAGCATTTTTTTCAAAAGCAGAAGATAGTCATAGAAAAGGACATGCACACAGAGAAATCCAGAAGAGAAAACCAAAAACAAAACAGTTGAGTTAGGGTGCTAAGATTATGGACAGTGTTCACATTTCAAAAAAGTTTTTTAATGTTGGAATATTATTTCTACCATAATTATGACAAGCATCAACACAGAATCTAATACCCTAAAAGAGAACCTTTAGTTTGCTTTTAGGCTTGACCAAAAAACTAGCTCTGTAACAAGACTGATCTTCATTAAAGTAACAGTAGGGTAGCCTGGGTGGCTCAGTACATTGAGAACCCCACTCCTGATTTTAGCTCAGTGGGGAGTTTGCTTGAGATTCTCTCTCTCCCTCTGCCCCCTCCCACCCCCTCTCCAATCTTTAAAACAACAACAACAGCAGGGCAGAACAAAATGTTCTGCTAAGAGCCTCTACTCCAATACAGCCCAGGCACTAATTAGCTGTGTGATACTGGACAAGTTACTTACCCTCCCTGGGAGGCTGTTTTGTCATCTCTGAGAAGGAATTAATAGGACTTGCCTCATAAAGTTGTTGTGAGGATAGAACGAGAAAGAACACAGAGAGCTCAGTCCAGCGCCCAGCACAGAATACGAGCATACTCAATGTTTGACAGGCATTATGATTATCACTCACGTACCAAACCAAATGAAAAAGTGGGCTCTGAATCAAAAGTCTCCCAGGCCCAACAGATAACAGACTAGAGAAATCAGATGGCTCCTCACCAATCATTATTAAATGATTTCTCTCTGACAATAAGTAAATCAATGAATGGCTTCTCTGAGGACACCTACACTGTACCCAGAGCAAAACAAAAAAGATCAGTCCAAGAAAAAGTTTTCCTGAAGGAGAAATGAGCCACAAAGTTTCCACAATTTACTAAAAACAATTAAGGATTCCTTTATTAAAAATGAAGCCTCCTGGGGCAGCTGACTGGCTGAGTAAATAGACTATACAACTCTTAATCTTGGGGTCATGAGTTCGAGCCCCATATTTACTTGGAGAGAGGAGAAGAAAAGAGAAAAGGAGAAGAGAAGAGAGAAAAAAGCAGCCTCCTGAACCAGTCCAGAAACTGAGGTAGAATCCATATAAAAATATGGTAGATTTACAGAGCTAGAATTTGCCCAGAATGACATCACTGAGGTTATGCTTTAGTTTCCAGACTATTTGTGAAAATAAACTTAAAAAACAACAATTCCATCAGTCTTCCATGCATCTTCAAACATACACTCTGTCATTAAATTAGAATGCTTCTAACATCAAATATTAGGGTATTTCCTTCAACTTAAAACAAACAAAAAAAAAATTCTGAAACATTCAGCCGAACACTCAAAAAACCATTACTTTAATCATTTAGTTAATTGAGCAAAAAGTAAAAACGTTTTTGTTCATTCACTTCCATCAGAACAGAAAACAGTGTCAAAAGAGAAGAAGGCTTTTACTAGTGCTTTGTTGAATACCTGGATTAGACTGACCACCCTTTAAGATGGTCTTTGTGTACTTCAAAACTCAAACCAAGCCACACAGAGCAGCTGCTCACTGACCAACTGGTCTGCAGAATTCAATGAACGACAAAAGGTTACCTTAATTCAATAAGATAATCAGCACACACTTACCCACCACCCAGAGTCTAACCATCTGCAAGGCGGCAGAGCCAAATGCCTATAAAACAACTGGCAGCATGCAGACATGTCCTCGTGTCCCTCATGTCAATGAAATTTCTCTCTTAGCAACAGCTAAAAAGAAGCTGAACTTTCAGAAAATCAAGATATCATGATCCAACAACTTGTTAGTAAGTTATTTTGAGTGCCACTGAGATTTCCAGGCCAGATGGGTAATATGTTTTATTCAATTGAGTCTTGTACTGGGATAACAAAATGTGAGGCAGACTCGATCTGGATCCTTTCATTGTTCAAGAGGCAAAGCAACCTAGACGCTTCCAAATAACAGCAGGAATACAGCAAGAAAGGAGAGAGAGAGAGAACGAGCAAGCCAGCAAAACCCCAACCACAAGAGCAACCTCAGATCAAAAAACCAGTAACAATTTAGACTGCAAAACCTGCTATCTCCCTTTGGCCAGGATACCATTCAGCTAAACATGCATCTGTAGTCATCAAAACTACCAAGTAACAATAATGGTAATTCAACATACCAGAGCATTATAAACAGAATCCAATGTAGAAGTTCATTTTCCTCCTCACATACTACACTTGTATCAATGGAGGCAGCATTTCCCAAGTATGGTGATGCTTTGAGCTGACCTGAATCACACAGAGTGATAAAGCTGTTCCTTTTTCAATTTTCTTTCATACTTTCCCATTAAGTCAAGGAGAAAGTCTCAGTTTGGTGGTAATATGTCTTTAACACCTCTGTAATGTTTGTTAATGTTCCTTTGAAAACGCAGGCCTCAGGCTCAGAGCCTTGGCAGATAAAGTATCCAGCCACATTTTAAGAGAACTTCTGAAAGTAACTTTTACAGTTACCTTCTATTTATGACAAGGAATGCTTGTTTTCTACTTATGGCAATAACAAAGTTTCCTTTTTCAGTAGATCTATTAAAAATAAAGAAAATGAGGTGATTTAATTTTTAGTAAAGTATTCTAACTACATTTATTCCAAATTTACATAGTGAAATATTTTGAGCCTACAGAAAAGTTGTAGTACAATCAATGCTTGTACACCCTTCACCTAGATCCACAAATTAACATTTCTGCCTCATATCTTTGTCCACATCTTCATCTCTACTTATACATATATGTTTGTACACACACCTCTGTTATGGTTATTGTTGAACCATTTAAAAGTAAGTTGCGGGGCGCCTGGGTGGTTCAGTGGGTTAAGCCGCTGCCTTCGGCTCAGATCATGATCTCAGGGTCCTGGGATCGAGTCCCGCATGGGGCTTCTGCTCGGCAGGGAGCCTGCTTCCCTCTCTCTCTCTCTCTCTCTGCCAGCCTCTCTGCCTACCTGTGATCGCTCTCTGTCAAATAAATAAATAAAATCTAAAAAAAAAGAAAAAAGAAAAGTAAGTTGCATCAGCATGACCCTTCACCATTAGGTATTTCAGAAGGCGTATCTTAACTTACAAGGACATGATCTCAGATAACCAAAATGCCATTATTATATGAAGAAGATCAATGCCTTAATTTCCCCTAATATTTGGTCCAAACTTAAATTATCTAATTATCCCCAATATCTGGTCTAGAAACCAAGTTCCAGATGGCATTTCATTTGTTATACCTGTTTGGTGGGGCAATCTGAGAGAAAGTATTAAAAATATACTCAATACAGATAGTATATGAAACTGGCAGAACTTGTGAAGGAGGCACATTTTTGGTTTGAAAACAATGAACTGATTAACAGCTTGAGAGGAACAAGGGGACAGATGATGTAAATAATTAACAAAGAAGAAAAAAAAACCTCTGCTATTAAACTTAGACTGATAGCACACAAAGCTATGAAGGAAAATATGTAAGACCTTCTCTTTTTTACAAGGCCTTGAATGAAGACGAAAGTAAGTCAAAAGATGACTGTTACATCCTACAGTTATATGTCAAATTGTGCTTCATTAAAAATTCCAGAGGTGATACATGTTCAAAATAACTAGCTCATCTCTTGTATTGAACAGACACTGTGCTAGGAGCTTAAATACATCATCTCACTAAATCCTAATTCACAGCCCCATGAAGAATAATTTTTATTCCCATTTTCCAGATGAGATGACTGAAACTCAGGGAGTTAGTTTGTTTGGGCCATTGTTTTCTTCCTATCACTAGAACTAGAAGAATGCACTCATAATTTCTTATATACTCCAAAAACAAAAAAACAACAACAAAAAAAGATTTTTCAAAAGAACCAAAAAACCCCACCAAAAGTAGGAATCTATTTTTTGTTAAGACATATATGCAAATGTATACATAATAGTTATTTACAACTGCTTTGAAGGGCTTTGAAAAATACATACAAATCACTAACTATGGCTGTCTTTGGAAGGCTGGTTAAGAGGAAGAACACAAAGGACCAAATAAGAACTCTTACTTTTTACTTTATACGTTAAAATTTTTGACATTAGGGGATGCCTGGGTGGCTCAGTTGGTTAGGCAGCTCAGGTCATGATCCCAGCGTCCTGGGATCCCACAGAGGGCTCCTTGCTCAGCGGGGAACCTGCTTCTCCCTCTGCCTCTGCCTGCCATTCTGTCTGCCTGTGCTTGTTCTCTCCCCCTCTCGCTCTCTCTGATAAATTAAAAAAAAATAAATAATTGACATTAGGTATTATTTTTATAACTTCTTAAAAGTTAAAAACTGTAAATTTTAAAAACTTCCTAAAAGTCAAAAAAGTATACATTTTAAACTTAAAATGCCCATATTCTTTCAATCATATTATGCTGCCACGTTATGTATTCAGTGTCATCACTCACTAAGGCGTATTTGGTTTTGATTTAATGGTAAAAAATATTTAGCTTAAATTATAAATTATTACATTATTGTTTGTTACAACACAGATTTAGATACACCATGCATTACAATGTATCACATCACAGCTCCTAAAACCAAGGATGGTGTTTTCTCTCTCCTGTAGGATACTGGACTCTCTTTCCCTCTCCCTGACTCCCCCTCCTCCTCTCTCTCACACATAAACATGGCCACACACACCCGTGTGCATGTGCACACTCATACAATCTGGTCCCCTAATAGGAGCATAACAAAAGGACTGGCAACAGGGAATAAGCTTAAGTAAGGACACTTCTTTACTCAATAGACATGTTTATAAAATGCTGGGGGTATATTTATTAAGACTGAAATTCAAAAATATACCAGGAAAATTTACTACTCAAAGGACTGTCACCCATTAAACTAATAATACACCATGAACGTGTGGTACTCATACTCTGCAAACAAGGATGGTTAAGTATTAGGAAATTGGTTATTATAACTAATCACAGGAAAGATTAAAGGAGAAAAATCTTATCTTCCTAAAACCTGAAAAGATATTTGGTAAAATTAAAAATTCACACTTGATAAAACTTCTTTAAGTAATAGCTGCATAAGCCAGCACTGTGTTTAATGGAGAGATATTGAAGTATTCCCCCAAAAGCATCTTCACCATCACTAGTGTTCATTAACATCACAGAAAAAGCCAGATCATGCAAACAGTAATGGCTACCTTAATATCAGGAAACAGACTTTAACATAAAAGTTGTTACTAGAGGGGTGCCTGGATGGTGCAGTTGCTTAAGCATCTGCTTCAACTCTTGGTTTTGGCTCAGGTCTGCAGCTCAGGGTCATGAGATCGAGTTCTGTGTGGGGCTTGTTGTCAATGCAGAGTCTATATAGAGTCTCTCTCCCTCTCTCTCTGCCCCTCCCTACCCCCAGCTTTTTCTCTCTCAAGTAAATAAGTAAGTCTTTTTAAAAAACTTATTACTAGGGACAAAAAAAAGGACACTGTATAATTATAAAAGGGTCAATAAACGAAGAAAACATTGCAATTATAAATACATATGCATTTAACAACAGGGCCTCAAAACAGGTTAAGAAAAATGAATACTGAAAGAACAGACAATATTATACCTTCAATAATAATCAACAAACAGAAGTCTTGAACAGCGCTACAAACCAACTAGATCTAACCAACATCTACAGATGTCTCCAGTCAACAACAGCAGAATACATTTTTTTAAAGATTTTATTTATTTATTTATTTATTTGTTTGTTTGTTTATTTAATAGATCACAAGTAGGCAGAAAGGCAGGTGGGGACCAGCGTGGGGTGGCAGAGGAGCAGGCTCCCTGCTGAGCAGAGAGCCTGATGTGGGGCTCAATCCGAGGACCCTGGGATCATGACTGGAGCCGAAGGCAGAGGCTTTAACCCACTGAGCCACCCAGGTGCCCCCAGATTACACCTTCTTCTCAAGTGCACATGGAACATTTTTTAGGACACAACACAGGTTAAGCCATAAAGTAAGCCTCAGTCAATAAAAAGGGACTGAAATCCTACAAACTATGTTCTCTGACCACAATGGAATGAAATTAGAAACCAGTTTTTAAAAAGTAAATTTAGTAAATTTACAGCCCAGTATAAATCTCTGAGGAACACTAAATGAGAGTGAGGTCGCTGGAAAGGTCAGGTGGCAGGGTAGGGCCAGAGTGTGATAGGCAACAGTTCAAGGCACGCCCAACAAAGAAACCCACTCTCTTACAACTATGTCAGATTTAATGCAGCAAGGATCTCTGACAAATGCCCTTTTACACCATTAAAGCCAATCAGTTAAACCCTTTTCGGAATCCTCAGCTTCACAAAATGATCAGAAGTTAGTGAAACAGGCTGGCTGACATATAGGGATAGCTAAGACCTCTAGCACCCCTTTAAGGAGGCTAATGATTTCAAGAAATTACATATTCCTTAAATCCCTGGAAATGGGAATACCATACCATGGAGGCCACTTACATCTTGCCTCCCCCCTCCTCTCCGACATTCCAAAGGAAAACTAGAGACCGAGAGATGCACAGGTTAAATAAGGTTAAGTGAAATAAAAGTTGGAAAGTTAATTTAATTAAAAATTTTCAAAGGCAAAAGTGAAATTGTATTAAGAGAGATCTGGATTTCTGATAGATACAAAGTTACTATATAATTTTCTAAAGGCATCATAAATTAGTGGGGAAAGTAAGAATTATATGATACTGGAACAATCAGTTCACTATTAAAGCAAACAAACAGAAACCAAATCTTTACACCACTTATCAAAAGAAAAATTACAACTTTTTTTTAAAGATTTTATTTATTTATTTGACAGAGAGAGATCACAAGTAGGCAGAGAGGCAGGCAAAGGGAAGGGGAAGCAGGCTCCCTGCTGTGCAGAGAGCTGATGTGGGGCTTGATCCCAGGACCCTGAGATCATGACCTGAGCCGAAGGCAGAGGCTTAACCGTCTAAGCCACCCAGGCGCCCCGAAAAATTACATTTTAATGACTTAAGTATAAAAGTACTAAAGACAAATAAATATTTTTTTAAAAAGAGGAAATGTTAGTAAATGCCTTCTCTCAATTCAGGATGAAGAACATCCTAAAAATAACCAAGAAAAATCACAAAAATTGGTTATAGTATACAGTATACTTCATGGCTCCACCACAGTAGTATTTGCATACTTAGAAAAATATAAACACTGACTACAAATACTGACCTAAGCAAAAATGAAGGTTTAACAGTGAGATGAAAGGCAATGGGAAAGGGGAGGGAATATGCATGTAAGAGACCTTATCCTTATTTTCACTCAGTAAGAAGTCAACAGAAAATGTCTAAAATTGAAACTTAAGATACAGCATTGTAACAAGATGGGATCGGGAGGGAGACAAACCATAAGAGACTCTTCATCTCAGAAAACAAACTGAGGGTTGCTGGGGGGTAAAGGGATAGGGTGGTTGGGTTGTGGACACTGGAGAGGGTATGTGCTATGGTGAGTGCTGTGAATTGTGTAAGATTGATGATTCACAGACCTGTACCCCTGAAGCAAATAATACATTATATGTTAATAAAAATCATTAAAAAAAAAAAAGAAATAACATTATAAGAATGTTGTTTAAAAATATAAAACTCTACCTTCCAGAAGAAATGACTAAATATGGCTGAGAAAGTTGAGATGGCTGCCTCCGGGATACAGGAAGAACCATGGGGAGATAATCACAAAATAGTTACTGAACAACGACCATTAAACACAAAACATGTTCGAGTTATTCACAGTCAAAGAAATGCAAAGGAATGTAATGGGGGTCCACTTTTCCCTCCACCACATTAGCAAGATAAAAAGGGGGGCTAGGAAGCCAAGTGGATGCCCAAAACCTCTCATACTCTGCCGACATTTTGACATTATGTTCCAAAGTCTTAGAAACATAATTCATGTTTATGTTCCATGTTTATGTACCTCCTCCATGTTTATGTACCATGTTTATGTACCTCCTCCAATAACCTATCCTATGGAAAATAATTACCTTTGTACACACAAATTTTTAGTAGCAGTATTATCTGTAATAGCAAAACTGTTAGGAACATCCTACATGTTGAAAAACAAAGTCAGAGGAAATACCTCCAGCCATTTAAAGTCACACTGCAAAGAGTAAGCAACAATACAAAAAAAGGCTCACAACAGATTTTAAATGTAGAAAGCAACATATAAAATTACATAGCTAAGACAGTCCTCTTTTTATTTAAATATAACAAATACATACATGTAGGGGAACAAAAGAGTAGAAGGACATACAAAGTTTTTAACAGTAGTTATTTTTGGAGTGTCATCTGTAGTCAGGGTATATCGCCCCTGAACCTTTCTGTATTTTTCAAAGTCTATCCAGTGAACAGGTATTTCTCTGAAAACATACTCTTCTTTTAACTGTTTAACTAACAAGTGCAGACGCAACAACACAGAAATGTGGATTTTAGCCACTCATGGCATATGCAAGTACAGCAAGCATCCAACAAGTAAGGTCTTCATTAGAAGGGGGTAAGGACACCAATTTACGCTTTTCCCTCAAGAGCAGAAGGACCACTGCCCGTTCCACAACCTGGACTCTGCTCAGCGGCCCCTTCTATCATGGCCTAGGAAAAGCGCACTAGCTCTCTGAGGGCCATGCATTTGGAGCAAACAATCCCCATTCAGTCTGTGCTATTATCTCCATTTGTCAGCTGAGGAAACTGAGGCACAGACTGGACTTGGCCAGCAGAAAAGTCAGGACGTGAACGAAGTATTCTGGCTCCAGAGACTTTTCCTTTAGAATAATCTAGAAGATCCCTCTCAGCAGAAACCAGGGCCTCACCCAATTAATAGATCTAGATGGTTTCCTCAGGCACCTTAAGAGACTCTAGCCCATCTATACAAGAAAGTTAGCCTCGGGCAGTGAGTCCCAAACTTTTGCTGCACGCTGGCATTATCTGGAGCTTTTCAAGAAGTTCTAATGCCTGGGGTGCCAGGTGGCTCAGTCATTAGATGTCTGCCTTTGGCTGGGGTCATGATCCCAGGGTCATGGGATTGAGCCCTACATTGGGATTCCTGCTCAGCGGGGAGCCTGGTTCTCCCTCTCCCAATGTCCCTGCTTCTGTTCCCTCTCTCACTGTCTTTCTCTGTCAAATAAATACATAAAATCTTAAAGAAGAAGAATAAGCAGGAGGAGGAGGAGGAGGAGGAGAAGAAGGAGAAGAAGAAAAAGTTCTAACACCTGGCTCCCACCCCCAGCACTGATTAAACAGGTGCGGGGTGTGATCTGGGCTTCAGAATTTCTAAATGTTCCTCTGAGGATTCAAATGTGCAGTGAAGTCTGGGAACCACTGGCCTGAGTCAAATGACCTGTTGAAGGAGGGGAGGGGTAGAAACTGCAGAAAAATACTCAAAAGCATATAAGCCCAACAATTTGCAAAAATTTCAGAGGTTCACAACCCCCTGAAAACAGTCCTTGGACTTTAGCTTAAAACACATATTGGGGTCACATGAGTGGCACAGACAGTTGAGCATCTGACTTTTGGTTTTGCCTTGGGTCGGGATATTGGGGTCGTGGGATCGAGCCCTGCATCAGGCTCTGCACTCAGCACAGAATCTGCTTGGGACTCTCTCTTCCTCTCCCACTCTCTCTTGTTCTCTAAAATGGATAAATAAATCTGTAAGAACAACACATGAACTTGGTGATCTTAAAGTTCACTTGCAATTCTAAAATCTTATTCTTTAGTTGAATTATCATACAACAGTTTTACTGAGTTAATTCATGGTAGACAAAGAAATGAAATGTGATACTTTTTGGTTTTCTACTCTGAACCACAAACTGTAACTTCAATTAGCCAATGGTTTCCTTTGGGATGTGTATCTGGGAGAAATTAGGAAAGAGACTGGTTGTATAACCTTTACTTTAGCACAATCCAAACTTCGTTTGACCAAATCCAAAGATGTCTAGACAAGTGAATGGCTGTTATGAAGAGAAGGGAGGGGGAGGAGGGCCCACCATCAAATCATCTTGAGAAACTGAGGGTTAAGCAAATTAAATATCAGAACTTCTCAGGGGCTTTGAATCTCAAAACATTATTAGCAGCATGAACATCTTAAAAACATACACTTTATTCTACCTCAGAACAAGGGAAGAGCCACCTTAAGTGATGTCCTACTATAAATTTTAAGTCTTTTCCGCGTCTCCTATTATAAACACTAAGAAGTTACTTAGAGGTCCAAGTTTATAGAGGACTATGCACCTCTTTTCAACACCTTTAAGAGAAGTTCTTCTTCATGAGGCAAATAAGAGGTTGTGTAGTGTAGTGGTTAAGTATACAGACAACAGAGTCTAGATGCCTGGGTTTGAATCCTGACTGTACTACACAACAGCTCTGTGACTTTGGGCAAGTCCTTTAACCCTGTGTGCCTCAATACCTTCCTCTGTAAACTAAGAATGAAAAGAAGTACCACCTCATAGGCAAGTTAACTTTATTTAAAGCACTTTAAGTAGTGCTTGCCTCAGGTGTAAGTAATAGAGAGTGCTGGTGGTGGTTTTTTGGGTTTTTTTTTTTTAAAGATTTTGTTTTTATTTACGAGAGAGAGAGCATATACACACACACACACACAAGCAGGGGGCAGGGACAAAGGGAAAAGCAGACTCCCCGCTGAGCAGGGAGCCCAATGTGGGGCTCGATCCCAGAACCCTGGGATCCTGCTCTGAGCTGAAGGCAGACACTGAACCATCCCAGGAGCCCTGAAATGGTGGTGGTTATTATCCATTCCTATAGAAAAGAGGATTTCAATCACTGTGTAAATGAACACTACCACACTGGTCATTTGAGAAGGAATCCTATAGCTGCATGTCTTGGCATGTTTCAACTGATGATCTTAATTACCATCTGAGTATCATCTGTATTTTGTAATTTCTACAGTGCCTCATACAGTGCTTTACATGTTAGAATTCTGCAGATGTGTGCTGATTTCATCCAAGTAAATGAGAAGCCTAGAAAGGGATGCTGTGGCTCTACTCTAACCTGTGTGCCAGGATTAAAATGCCAGTTCCAACATTTCCTGTGCACTCTTGGCAAAGGTACCTTCTCTGGCCTGTTCCTTCATCTGCAAATTTCTGTTAATAATAGTACTTATTTCTCAGAGTTAATATAATACTGTTTTGTATATAATAAATACTTAAGAGTGTTACCTGGTACACAGTAAGCACTGTTTAGTATTAGTGTTTCCTTGCACATTTCTACAGAGTCTTCAAATCTAATATGAACTGTTGATTAAGCGCACTTTACAGGGTACAAGTACATGTTTTAACAATGTTCTTTTGCTTCTCTTGTGTATCACAGACAAAATGAGGAACTTTAAAACCGCAAAACACAAATAATGAATTTTAGAAGAGTCAAGGTACTTCCTTCAAGAGACATGGTGATATGCTGCTATGTCAGATTAAAAACGACCTCAGAAGTGGTGGTCTTGGTGATATCTATTTATTCCATTTTGCTCTGAAAATTTCAGAAGCCAGAAAAATACATACAATTTGCCCCTGATCGATGTTCTGCAAACTGCCTGCAGGATTGTCTGCATACCTCAGTAAGATTTATTGCTAACCAACATGCCATGCTAAATTGAAATCAAGATATTACACAATTTTCCAATAAAGAGGTAATTTGATAAGTTGGTATAAATGCTTTGTGAGGATGTAATTGTTGGCATCTCGTTATATTTCAATAGCTGGTGGAAAATGAGGTAAGTTGGAAGGTTTACAGAGGGTCAGAGCTCATCAGATGAGAAGATCATCTTTTTTTATCAGCTCTGGAGAGCACATTTACAGGCTGATAACTGAACAGTTATTCATTAACAATGGGAACAGCCAGTATTTCCAAAACATTCCAACTAAATGCAGCTACCATGGGAGATTCTACCAGAACACTATAAAATGAAAGAAAAAGAATCCTTGAGGTTAACCGTCTTTGTGAATCTTGATTTGATATTTATCTTTTGAGTTTTTACTAAGAACTCAAAGAATACAATATATACCCACCTGCATATTTTACTTTCCAACTTTATTGAGATACAATTGGCATAACATTGTAAGCCTGATTTTGTTCTTTTTAAAATAAGTCAGTTTGTTTTTCAGCCTATTTACAGTTTTCTAATTGAGAATTCAAATTTAAATAATATATGATTCTTCAAAATTCTTCTGATGATACTTAGCATTCAAAATGTCACCAAAGAGCCTATCTTATTAAGCGTTTTATATATTCTTTCCATGCACTCTGCGGGCATTGAAAGAAAGATCCTTCTCCACAACTTTAAATGCACTTCTCAGAGAACAGTTTGGATATCCGAACTCCTATTGTTAAAAACTGCCAAATCTGGGCGCCTGGGTGGCTCAGTGGGTTAAGCCGCTGCCTTCGGCTCAGGTCATGATCTCAGGATCCTGAGATCGAGTCCCCTGTCGGGCTCTCTGCTCAGCAGGGAGCCTGCTTCCTCCTCTCTCTCTCTCTGCCTGCCTCTCTGCCTACTTGTGATCTCTCTCTGTCAAGTAAATAAATAAAATCTTTAAAAAAAAAAAAACTGCCAAATCTATCCTTCAGTAAAACTTGTGAGTCAAGAAACACTAAGTGGAAGCAGGAGGCAGCCCCTGTTCCTGTTCTTATGGAAATGATTCAGGATGTACCCTCAGACCTAGAGCTCAGGCTGCCTGACTCCCAGCCTTCCGCTAGCATTAACACTATAAACTATGATTCATTCTTTTCTAAGTAGATTTATAGACCGTGTTACATCATAGCCCCCAGACCTTCAAGGATTTGCAACCTCCAATGTAAAACCCAATTTAGGTGAGGAGACCGAAACCACTGTGTGCAAGCAGAGTATGGTACGACCACCACACTCCCCCCAACCAGTGTACTCTTCCTAATACCAAGAACCTGTGAATCTGTCACCTTATATGGCAAAATGATTCTACAGGTAGGATTAAGGACTTTGAGATGGGGAGATTATCCCAGATTATCTAAATAGCCTCAATCTCATCACACTAATCCTTTAACAGCTGTCCAGGTGGTGGTCAGAAATGTGACCAGGGAAAATGGTCTGAACAGTGCAATGCTGCTTGTTTTCAAGATGAGGGAGATGGCCAGAGCCAAGGAATGCAGGCAGCACACAGAAGCTCGAAAAGGTGAAGAAACACATTTTGGGGGCACCTGGGTGGCTCAGTCATTAAACGTCTGCCTTTGGCTCAGGTCATGATCACAGGGTCCTGGGATTGAGCCCCGCATTGGGCTCCCTGCTCCGCAGAAAGCTTGCTTCTCCCTCTCCCACTCCTCCTGCTGGTGTTCCCTCTCTCGCTGTCTCTCTCTCTCTCTCTCTGTCAAATAAATAAATAAATAAAATCTTTAATAATTTTAAAGAAAGAAATAAAGAAACACATTCTTCCCTACAGGTTCCCTATCTATGAGCTGATTTTAACCCAATGAGGCCCACAATGGACTTCTGGCCTATAGAACCGGTAAGATAATAAATTTGCATTGTTTTAAGCCACTAAAGTTTGTGGTTATTTGTTACAGCAGTAAAGAAAACTAATATAAACAAAAGAAAAAACTCGAACATACCATTCACCATTCACATGGTAAAAATGTATCTAACAGCACCTCACCCAACTCATCAAATAAGCCCCACCATAACAAGACAACCTCCGTGGGTCTATCTCCTGCTAGGACATCATGCACACAGTATTCTTGCCAAAAACACAAGAGGACACAATCATGTAAGTACTAATTATGGGACATCCCATAAGACAATTATCCCAGACTTGACAAAAATGTTACTGACATATTACGTGTCACTTATCCTCAGGGAAAAAAAAAAATTATAATTGTAAAAAAAATAATCAAAAAGTAAACCACAAAAAAACCCACTGATGTGAAAGCAAAAACAAGATGGAAAACAGTTCTCTATAAAAGATGTAACAACCAAATGCAATGCACAATCCTTAACTGGATCCCAGATTAAAAACAAAAGTTATTAATGACCTTCTGGGACTATTTGGGAAAATATGGTCTAATGGGTAACACTCTTGTTTCACTGTTGAAATTTCTTACATGAAATAATAGTATTGCGGTTATACAGGAAAATGCTCCTCAGTATATAATTATTATTATGACTTAGTATCATAATATCTTAACATCATAACACCTGCCATTTATTTTCAAACAGCTCAGCCAAAAATTATGACTATGTGTACATATTTGTATATACATACAGCCAGAAGAGAACAAATGTACCAAAATGTTAACAACTGGTGAATCTAAGTTAAAGAAATAAAGCACTTACTGTACTATTCTTTCAACTTTTCTGAAATACTGCAATTTCTCAATTTACAAAGTTAAGGAGAAAATACCTTCCTGGTTCCCTACACTGCCTACCTCCCCCAGTCCCCTCACCAGCCGCCAGCAGTCTAAATGGAAGAACTCTTGTTCCTCAAACAGCCCACACTCTTCCACTAGCGAATCCTGTTTTCTGCACCATTACTCCCATCTCAAGGCTCAATAGCTAGGGCTGGGTTTTGATGTAAGGCAGAAGCTTCCACATGGTATTAAAATACCAGTTTTTGAAGCAAGCTGACCAACTATCGAATAGGAATCAACATTTGATGTCCTTTAATACTGGCTTTGAGTGTAAGCTTTCTTTGCCTCTCTTACTACTGTTTCTCTTACCCCATATAAACTTTAACCTCAGTTTCTTAAATTTCATCATGCCCATTTATGATCTGAGAGAATCACAAGCATGGCAGTAAACCATGGACAAAAATCAGGACTGGCCGCTTCAGAAACTACTGCAGAAACATTCAAGTGCTGCCTGCCTCTGGCTCCCAGCCCACATCACTCTGAGTATCACAGGCAGCCCAGACCAAAGCCCACCTCCTTCCTGTAGGCCTCACTGCTGTCCATATGGCAGCTTACGGACATCAAAGAAGATGGAAGAAATTATCTAAATTCACCAGGCTAGTCCCATTCCCTCCCTTGAACTGTAGAAGAGTCACTGATATCTCAATTACCTCTTCTGCAATACCTTTTTCCCTGTATGCTAGGATTTTGCAATGCTTAAAAAGGGGGGGGGGGGGAGTGGGGGAGGGTACTGAACTAACAGATGGAGGATTAAGAACAAAAGACCTCCCTGACAGGGGGAACAAGAGCTAAAATGTTTGTATACCTACCATAATAGTACAGAGGAACAAAAATTGAACTTGTAAATAAAATTAAGTTGTTCTTCTGAAACGCCTGTCTAGCTACAGACAGGAAAAGGCCCAGCATGGTTTCTATGTATGTTATGCTGTTTCTAATAGAAAGGACACAATCAAGCCAAAACAAACATCTGTTAAACAGTTAAGTTTGTTAATGAAACAAAATTGCAGCTGGTTTTATCAAAGATCAAAAGTGAAGCAAATTAGAGAAAGGATGTCTGAACAAAGCTGGTTTCTAAAAAATAATGGCTAAAGAATTCTAAACCTACTTGTCAAATTAACACAAATCCTTCCTGGATTTTACTTGGACCACTGATTGGTATTTATTTTGTAGCTTTGTAAAAACCAGACTCACAGTTTAATAACACTCTCTCTAGAGCTTTTGTCTCTATAGTTCATTTTGCAGATTTTTCAAAATACTACCTTTCATAAAGCAAAAAGTTATGCTCCCTGTTAATATTCTATGACTTAAAAGGCTCACATATAAAACAAACAAACAAAAAAAAAGAGTGTACAGTCTGCAGCTCCTGGAGACGGCTCTGGGAAAGCAGTCCGGCCCCAAACAGAAGCCTAGTAACAGATTAGCGCGTTCTATCATTTTGCCCTACCTCCTCTTCTTATGTGTACAAACACCCCTTCACCACCTGAAGACTGTGAGATAAGGGCACCTACACACAAATACAAACATGATTTTTTCACGGCCCTGTTAACTCAAAATGCTACAAACAAATTACATGGCTGACTCATTTGCTAACTTTGATTTAGTCAGCTAATTGATGTTTATGTACTCAGAAACATTAATAGATCTCAGAGATCAACGTGCCTGAGAAGATGCAGACTCACATCTGAAAGGCTGGCATAACTAGAGATGAACAGTTTCATCAAATCTACTGTAGTTTAATGTGCTAGCCAAGAAAACAGTCTGTAAACTAAACAAAAAGTCATGGGCCTGACAATCAAGATTTGCCTTGCAATGACAGAATAATGACATTTTCTCATGTATCCTTTGTACACGATTAACGCACGAAGAAAATACAGAAAACCAAGGGACCGTCATTCTGAGAAACGTTAAAATGTTCTGCTTATTAAAATAAAATCTGTAGAGAAAGAATGAATAAAAATCTTTGCCATTCCAAATACAATCTGAATGAATCAGCCAACAGCCCTTAACTGTTATGTAACTTCAAAGCTTTAAAACAAAGATTTTCTTGGTACTGCAAGTATATCAGGTTTGGCTCTCGTAAGCCAAACAGGTACATGGAATACAAAGGTAAATTCCTGAAAGCTGCCGAAAATAGTCAAAACCCCACACCCTTAGTTACAGTCCCTGACGCTCGGAGGAAATAATGACACGAGGAAATCAGAAAACAGACTGATCTACATATAGATCTTCCAGGACAGCACCATGTGTTGTCTGTCGAAAAGGCAGCTCTGGTATCAAGTATGTCTACGATCCAGAGAGTTAAAAAGAATGTTTAAGACTCACTTTCAGGGGGCGCCTGGGTGGCTCAGTGAGTTAAAGCCTCTGCCTTCAGTTCAGGTCATGATCTCAGGGTCCTGGGATCAAGCCCTGCATCGGGCTCTCTGCTCAGCAGGGAGCCTTTCTGCCTGCCTCTGCCTACTTGTGATTTCTGTCAAATAAATAAATTTAAAAACAAAACAAAAAAAAAAAAAAAACAACTTTAAACTATAAGACTCACTTTCGGTCAAAACTCCTCTGACATAATGTTGCTCCTTCTACCTGAAGCCTACTTCATTAGAAGTCTAGACAAGTCCCATCCTGATCAAAGCTCCAAAGTGGAACAAGCTGTCATGCCTCAGAGTCCAACAGAAAAGACTCATTCACTCTTCATTTTATCTTTCCCTTGACCCGACTAACTAGTCTGAGACAATCCAAGTGCTCTCAGTAATGCCTCAACAACTGGTATTATCTGCTCACAAAAGTCGTCCTCGGAGAGTCTGCTATGTGGAAAAACTACCGAAGCTTAATTATAGGAACAACATAAACTACAATATTTTTCCTTCCCAGACTCTGAAACAGCAGGTGTTTGATCCATCTAGCCTGCCACACCGTAACAGGTTTCTATCCGACGTTACTCATTCTAAAACTGACTTTCATCCACACCGATTCCAAATTTCGGGTAACATGAAGAGTGTATTTTATAATGTTTAGGGCTCTCTCCCACTTTCAGCTGGATACACATAGCTAAGCAGGCTTTGAGAAACGTGACATCTGCAATACAAAGGACACCGATTCAAAGGAAAACTAAGAAGGTCAACAGAGAGGAGGACACTTGGACTCTATAATTAGCAGATAAAAAATACACACATTTCTGCCAAAAAGATCCAGAGTCTGAGACTATGAACAATTCCCCTAGGGCCGAGGGACTTCTGGAAGCCTGCCACATCAAAGAACAATATAGACTAGTGAATGGTCCTTCACAAAGTACAGGCGATTGGAAAAGTCCCAGGGAAAGACAAGAAGGGTCTCTCTAGGGCAGGGATAATGGGACTGGAGAGGCGAGGACAAAGTGGAGAAAACCGAAGAAAGGGATCTAAAAATAAAGTTCTTTTATTTATGGCATTTACACAACACAAGAAAGTAATGTAGGATGTACACTAATCTTATGTTTACGGAAATATTTCATACTAATAACACTGCCAAAAGCCCTAATAAAGTATCTCCCTAAAAGGGAGTGGGGACAAACAGAATAACAACTGAACACGCCAGGACCACAAGTGATTTTTAACACCATTTTGTCTCTCAGCCTCATTTCAGATCATCTGTGTTCCTTTTTTTTTTTTTTTTTTTTTTAATTTATTTTTTTGACACAGAGAGATCACAAGTAGGCAGAGAGGCAGGCAGAGAGAAAGGAAGCAGGCTCCCCGCTGAGCAGAGAGCCCAATGCGGGGCTCGATCCCAGAACCCTGAGTTCATGACCTGAGCCGAAGGCAGAGGCTTTAACCCACTGAGCCAACCAGGTGCTCCCCGTGTTCCTTTTTAAACTCATCTTTACTTTTTCCTTATGGAGAGTATCACTGTTTTTATAATTCTGTCTGAAGGCTTCTGCAAGATTCTCATAGTTATTTCACTTCTTCAAGAAAAAAACGTCAAAAGCCCTACCTGATATTATTAGAAGCATCTCCCCTTCCAACTACAGCAGCCTAAAATGAGAGTTCCCATGTTATGTATTGTACTGGAAACAACAATATTTGATACGTAATACTATAGCCAAATATCGCCAATACAGTGAAAAACCAAGGAATCTGTTTAAAATTGAACTAAACAGATTTTGTAAAAATGCGAAAGCCCAAATATTCAAATGGAATCTTAGTGCTACAAAGTGTGTGGTGATAACTGAAGTCTCTCTTAGAATATTTGACTTTCCAAAGTCCTCATAATCTGACCTAATTGAGCTTTACCACTTTTAATGAGAAACACTAATACTATCCTTTAGGAGTTCCCTCACCAAGTCAAAGATAAAGTTTTATCTTCGGTGGCTTAATTCATTTCCATATCACCTCACCAAAGAGAGCTTTCTTAAATAAATACAAAGAAGTTATGCTAAGGAGCCAGTGTGGTAATATCCAATTTGAATTCTAGACTATCAGGAGATGTGCAATTACATTTCAGAAAGGAAGGAGCCCTTCTATTTTAACATGCATTGTATTCCTCCTAGCAGCCATGCATAGGAATGATGATGATGTTAAATCTAATTAGACACAGATTTACTACTTTCCTTCCTGCTTTCCCATATTGCTAATATTATAAATAGTACTTGCTTTAAAAATGGTAAGAAGCTCACCACAACTACCAGATTTAAAATGCCAGAAATCTATTTGTTGAGGAAAAGCTGCTTCTGAACACCTGAGGAAATGAAGAGATACTTTTACTGTTAATGAAAAGCCACAACCATTGACCAGTATACAGCCCAACGGTAAAGATGTCTGGAGTCACACTGTCTCCTCAGCATCTTGGCTTCACCACTCAACAGTTCCATCAGTGATCTTGAGCAAATTACTTAGGCTTTGAGCCTCACTTTTTCATGTACAAAATAAGAATAATAACCCTATGGCCCTCACAGTTATTGTGTAGGTCAAGGAGATAATAAATGTAAAGCACTTGGAATATTGCCAGCATTTAAGTGTTAAGAAATGTCAGTTATTATTTTCACCATTTTGGTTTTCATTTTCACAATTAAATGAAGCTACTCAGCAAAAGCTACTAGAGCCTTAAGGGCTTCCCTGAGACACCTCAGTTGGCTAAACTGTGAGAAGACTCCATCTCTGTACAAACAGAGTCATTTATACCATAAACGTCCTTTCACAATACAAACACTACAGACTTCTGGCACATCAAGAACAACAATAATCTGCCCTTTGAATGTAGTAGAGAAAAGTCCTATATACACGAAACCATAGTGCAACCAGTCTACATTCAGATCCACGTTCAGCGCCTATAAAGTAACAATAATCAAAAGCCAACAACTAGCACATTACGCTTACGCTTTTAGTATAAGAAAACAGCAAATATTTTCTAGAGTACTAAAATATTCACATTGGCTGTTTGACATTTTGGATCCCTCTGAGAATCGGATAAGATAAAAACAAGACAAACAAACAAAAAACCACAATAGACCCTAACCTCGGAAAAACGTGTGGATACAGATGACTTTATACTCAATTTCTGGGGATGTGTGACCCATCTATCTCAAGCTCATTCATGGGCCCAGGTTAAGAATTTCTACTACATTTACTTATAAGTCTACATGGTTGTAAACTATTTACCACTTGTAATCTCAAAGGGCAATATTACATTTTCAAGGAAAAATACTACTGCAATATATAATATAAACAATACAACTGCTTATGGTCAAATTGATTTGGTATGACTTTTATTAAGCTTTATTTGTTCTTTTCTAAGAATTAGCTTATGATTAAATCACTACACAATTGATCTCCAAATTCCATCAAGTAAAAATTTTAGGACACATTTTCTCTGGTTTCCTTGTTCAATGATGATGCTAACTGGACAATATAAAAAGATCAGCATCACAGAGCAGTAACAATTGCAGGCTAAGCAATAAATTACTCTGTTCTCAATCCTAGATACTTTCAGAGGTGAATTTTCCTTTAGACTAAAAATACTTCCATACAGATGCTGCATGAAAAAAAAAGATAAGGTTAGCAAGAAATGATGGGCAAGGTTAAAGAGAAGAATAGGAAAGTGACTGTGGAAAATTTACAGCGATTTCTATTACAAGTAAAGATATCCCCTGGATCACAAAGTTATTGAAACATACTATTAAGGTGACTAAAGCTGCCTGAATTAGTCCATGTACTTGGTAATTATCAGACCTTAATATACCTCAGGGTAATGTACAGGTTTTAAAAACAAAGATACCCAAATCCAGCAAGAAGTGGCTCTACATTCCGTTAAGGAATTTGCCCATGGTGTGTAAGTGTTTATAAAAATATTTAATGAGAAACAGAAGTGCTTAATGTGGCTCTGTCAGACACAGCAATTAGGATTTGAGTCACTCAATGTATTTTTTTTGAAACAAATGTTATTAAAAAAAATTTTTCTCTGTAGGTTTACTTCTTTTTTTATGCCCATTTTCTCACAAAGAATTGAGGGTTGGTTACAAAACACAGATGCCACCCAAAGAGAAACTAATCTGAGGAAAACTAACAAAATAAAAATACAATTAAGAAGCAAATGGTAGGGTTTCGATTAATCTGTGGAAGGCAAATGACCTGGTCCTACCCAGTTTCTGGAGCTAGGATCCCATCAGCTTAAACAACTGAGGGAAGCAGAGACCATCTCAAGAGCTGGCAGTATCCAGAAGAGGAAAAACAAGCCATCGGCTGCACAACTTTTCTTAACACTTGTGTCTCCATCACTTCTAGAAATGTAGTCAACACATACAACCACTTTTTCTAAAAACAGTGAAGGCCTGAATATAAACAGTTTGTTCTACTTTGGTTTTAGTTTGGGAGGTAACTTCAGTAGCTTTGAAATGAAACAAAAATCGTACTCCAATACTTAAAATTGTTGTGGTCACTAAAGAGGAATCTGTCACGTGTGTGTGTGTGTGTGTGTGTGTGTATGTGTGTGCGCGCGCGCGCATTACAGAAATAACGTAAGACCCAGAGAAACAAGAGTATGAGAAAGATACAGTATGAGGCAAAATGAACATTCACTTTCTCCCACTGAGAAGTAGACAACAATAAATGACTTTAAATAGGCAAGATTTGGGTCACATATTAAAACAATTTCAGCGATGCCCAGGTTATGAGTATTAACAACTAGTCTACAAACATCTTCTCTGAAAATAGTAATTAAAAAATTTATTAATTATACCTCAATAAAGTGGAAAAAGTAAACTATAAATAATTTTAAATTTTAAGAGCAAAAAATACATGATAGCCTTTTTTTTTTTTTAATATATATGGTCCTGCCTTGATGAAGGAGGATTTAATTTATCTATCCAGGTCCCTTCAAGTACTCACCAATTCGTTTAAAAAACAAATCACATAATCATCACATTGAATTCTTCATCGACCAGTGAGGAAGCTCTTATTTTTACACAGTAAAATAGTATAGAACAATTTATATCATAAACAATGCATACATTTTAAAATATGGAAGCCTGCTTTTAAGGCAGTTAACTTTATTCAACTTCACTTGGAACTTTTGTCCATACAAAATTTAACTGAAACTGTGCATGTCAGATAGGCAATATTTAGAATGTATTAACCTTCTCTTCACTTACCTGGTCCTTCTCATGGGGTAGAAGGCTGACAGGTGGTAGTGAGGATGGGAAAGCACTGGGGTATTTGGGAGCCCCCTTGCCATCTAAGCTTCCGTAATTGACCCTGTACTGTGGTCCATCTTTCAGTAATCTCCCATTGTTCACTGCGCGTTTAGCCCCTAGTCGCAGCCGCTGCTGAAAGGCTGGGTTGTTGGTGGTGCTTGTGAGATCACTTTGACTTCTGAGATATTTCTCGATGTTCTTCAGTGAGGAGCCATTTGGTTCCTCAAGCCCTTCAATTGCTCTCCTTAAAAGTTTATTCCAATCCACATTGCGGAGATCATTACATGATCCCCTAGACCCCTTGGTTGACTTAGGAAAAGTGCCTGGTTTAACTGATGAAAAGCGCCCAGGGTTGTCTGGGTCCTTATAGGAGGCAAGGCCTTTGTTGGTGACTTTGAGAACTGAGCCATCCTGAACACTGAGTTCCAGCTGCTCAGAGACTGTCTTCTTATCCAACCCATGGGAAGTGCTGACTGCATGGCAGATTCTCTCTTCAGAGGGCCTTTGCTTTTGCTTTTTTATTTTTTGTATAGCTTCAAGAATCCACTCTGTATAAAGTGGGTTTGCAAGTTTTACCATGGTTGACAAATGACTTCTTCAATACCAAAGTTACCCATAGAGGTTCTCCTTGTATTTAACAGGACTTGAACATTTGAAAGTCATTTACGACTCAACAAATGGGCAGAATATTCCAGACCTTATTAAGCAAAACCTCACAAACATCCATCCTTAAGAGATTAAAAACAGGACACACAGGCAATGTTGATAGTTGTCTTATTTTACCAACAGGAAAGACTGCATTCTCCCGAAGAACATCTTTAACAAGGAAATCAAGACCTTAAAGGATAAAAAGGGGAAATAGCCTCTTAATAATGGAACTTCTAAAAATAAAAGACTCTTCTTACTTTTAAGATGCAAAAGGACCACAGAAGTAATGACAGGCAGGTAATTATGTAACAAAGCCACAGTGACTGTATTTCCTAACCAGAAATTGGGTCATAGTCTGAGAAGGAAATTTTTTTAGGATTTTCACTTGTTATTTATACAAAGTCATTTATGGGGCATTTAAAAGATCACACCTATGTTATTTATTTAATGGATTAACCTCTATTGAAATTAATAAAATTACATGAGTGGTTCAAGATATATGTCTATCATAAACATAAAACCAACCTCAAAGAGTAAGTCTATAACACAAAAACTCTGATGAAACTACAATGACCCTTGAACAATGCAGGGGATTATCAAAAAAATCTATGTATAACTTCTGACTCCCCCAAAACTTAACCACTAATAGCCTACTGTTAACTGGAAAACTTACCAACAATATTAAACAGTTAATAAGTTTTGTATATTATATGTACTATACGCTGTATTTTTACAATAACGTAACCCTGAGAAAAGAGAATATAAGAAAATCACAAGGACAAGAAAATACATTTACAGTACTCTATTTGTCAAAAAAAAAAAAAAAAAAAAGAAAAATCAAAGTGTAAGTGGATCCACACAGTTCAAACCCATGTTGTTCAAGGGTCAACTGTACATGAACCTTAGTTCAAGAAATCTTAAACTTGGGGGGAAAAAAAGGGCAAAAATCCTGATTCTTCTACTTCAGCTAGATATTGTATTTCCCAAGTTTCAAATGTAAGAAAATTTCCCATCTAGCCACTTCTACAGAATCATACCTCTCATCCCTTTGCAAAGGGTCTTATGACACTCTCTAATCCACAGGCTGGAAAACTCAAACTAGTATGGTAACATAACCCTTCATCTTTTAAGTAACATACTATTCTAGGTATCTTAATACCTGCCCAATACAAGGACGGTTCACACAAATCTGATTCCAGGTAAACAGTTGCTCCCTGAAAGCCTCTGGTGTGCACCAAAACCACCCTACATCTCTAATCTGTATTGAACCTGCGACAAAGTGCCCTGGCCCGGGAGTTGGGTCAGATCCGGTCTCTAATCTTGCCTTCCACTGGTAATATTCACATCTGAACTCTTTTTATAGTTTCAAGTTTACAAAGTATGCTCACATGTAATTTGTCATTTAATCTGCCAGACATCTCTATGAGCAAACTGAGGTTCAGGGGAAGATGGAACTCACTCATGGTAACAGTCTATAGTCTATAGCCTAAACTTAAGGCTAAATTGCCATTATGCTAAAATCTAAGTCCCGTGCTATCTTCACCTGAGCCACAATTTCTTCTGAAATCAGACTAATGGTATGAACACCTGCTCTACCAACATCTATCGAAGAAACCCTGGTTAATGACACATTTCAGTCACCTTACCTGTAGGGCAATAATAGTAAATCCCTCACTGGAGTGCTGAGAGAATTAAGTGAATATGCCATCTAATATTCAACATATAGTAACTATCATCACTTCCCATTAAAGCAACTGTCTGTACAGTTTGAAAAATGCCTCATTAAAAAAACTAAATGTATCTCTGGTTATTTATTTAACCTATCTACAAGGGAAAAATAACACCTTTCCTCAAAGCTAGCCAGATACAATGACAAACGTAACATTTGCTCTGTTGCTGAAAAACTGGGCCACTGAACTACACTTGCTCAGTCAGCCTGAAAGAGGCAGTTTAAAAAGGATTGTCCTCTCTTTGCAGTCAGTAAACTGTATGTTCACTTCATTTTTTTTCCCCTCGGGATTCAGAAACTTGGGGCTAAAGGGACTGAAGAGGTCATCCCATCTAATCTCTAGTTATCTAGTAAAAGATTCCTCGTTCAATAACCCCAACAAATGGGCCATCAAATCTTAAAATACTTCCAGTGACAGAGAATTTATTACTTTTTGAGACAGTTCATACCACTACTGGACAGCTCTAACTGTCATAATATATTCCTTGCTGACAAGACCCAAAATCTATCTTCCTAGAACTTCTACCCTCTAGTCTTGGTTTCCCTAAAACAATCCCAAGAAATTCTTACTAACTCTTTAATGTAACAGGCCTTCAAATATTTGAAAATAAGAATCTTTTGAAAACCACTAAAACTGAACTTCCCCTACCTCCCGCCCCACTTTAGACCACTCTTATTCCAGTTTCTTAACACTTGCACATCACGTGGTTGCCAAGCACTTCCTTCTTTTCGTTGCTCACTAGTTTGGCTAATGTCCATCTTAAATCTGGCAGTCCAGGCATTATCCAAGCATAAATGTAATCTTAACAGCCTTGCCACACAACTGACTCATGCTAAGCATACAGTCCAAATAAAAATCCCAGCTCTTCTTTCAAAAATGCGGTCAAGCTGAGTCTTTCCATTCTCTTCCTTGCGCAAATATAAATGCTGGGATTTAAAATTTATTACGGTTCAAGTTCATTTTGTTGATTTGAGTCTATCTTCCAATCTGTTAGATCTTTTGAATCTTGATTCTGTCATCTATGTCATCTGCAAATCTAGTAAGTGCTCCCCTCTGTCATTATATAAACCACTAAAAAAAAAAAATGTTAGACTTGGAATATGGTGTGTTTAGGAATAAAACCACTGGCTTTCATAGTGCAACTACTTTCAAGATAGAACATGGGAATCACTGTGTGTTAAGTTTAGAATAGGACACATCTTTCCAAAGTAAAACGGTCTGGGACAAATTTCCATTAGAAGACATTTCACTATGTTCATGTAATTATTTCACCTTTTATTGTTTACTCAGGATGAATCCACTCATTTAATTTGATTGCACAAAATACAACTGCAGGAAGCAGGAGGAGAGGTCACAGAAAAGTGTCCAATATCGCAAAGGTGCTCTCAGGCATTTTGGTTACACAAGTAAATGAACATACCTTAAAACAAAAACTAGTAAAAACTCAAAATATACCTTCATGACAAGGTATTACCACTATTTTACATATAATCAACAGAATCATGCATATCCATTTAACAACACATTTCAGTAAGACTGACATTCTGTATCTTAAAAATATAAAATAAGGGAAAATACCAGAATTGGAACTCCAAATGTATTAACAGTCCATGACAAAAAAGAAGATTGTCCAGATCTTCAAGCAAATCTGCCAAAGGAAAAAAAGTAAATGTTAATCTGGGCATAAAGACATCCTTCCAATTCAGGAACCATCTATGGATCTTCACAACTATCCAATACAAACAACTGCAATGAGTTTATCAGCACTTTACTCTTGGTGCTATATTAACTCTTTCCTACCACTTAAGGGTATTTAAAAAAATGGTTCAGGACAGGAAATTAAACCCCACAGCCATGCTTAAAGAGAAAAATTTTGCTCTTAAGACCACATGTGTTTTCCAAATTTTAAAAATCAGGTTGTGATAGGAGCAGTGGCCCAGTCGGTTAAGTATCCAACTCGATCTCAGCTCTGGTTCTGATCTCAAGATTGTGAGTTCAAGCCCCACACTGGGCGTGGAGCCTACTCCAAAATAAAACCAGGCTGTGACAAAGTCTAAGAAAGAATCTCACCACGGGGGGGGGGGGGATCTTGGTATTGCTCAAAAAGCCAGGCAGGTATAACATTTTGTCCGAAAATAAAAAAGTCAAATGTTGTTTGAAACTCAGTTATTAACTTTCCAGAAAACGTTCACGATTTGTCCCAAAGGTCACCTTTCATCTATGTACTGACTGGACAATCAACAAGATACGGCCAATACCTGCACCTAAGAGAAGACTATACCAGTTTCCACAAGAATAAGTATATACTGGCACACATCACACTTCAGACAATAGTGATCATTTTCACTTCAAAGACAAAAAATAAATTTAAAACAACAATGTGAATAATTACATTGGATCTTATATACAAAACAACGAAGCAACCTTAGATCCTCCTTCTCCCCTCCCCCAGTGCGACAGACACACACACCCCACTCCTCAATTTAATCTCAAAATTAGCTCTCATCTGACACCAACCAACAGAGTTAATTAGGCAGAAGCAGATGTAACTCAGCAGCTCTATGCTACAACCAGAATCAGTGTTAAAGCATACACACACACACACACACACACACACACACAGCTAGGAGAGGAACAAAATCAGTAGTCGCTTATCTGTAGCCAATTCTCAACTGAACACATGTATATTATCCACTTTGTGTATTATCCACTGCAAATTTTTTTAATCTTAGGCGGTTTTGTTACTGACATCCCACTGCCCCACTGTAAATTGATATACAGTAAGAGAATAGATTGAAAACCAATTTAATTTTAGTCTAAGCAGTATCTAACTAGAAAGACAAGTCTACAGGAAAAGATGCGTAATTTATTCAAAAGCCAAAAAGAAAGGATTTTTTCCCCCTGATTTGGAATTATCCACACCACCTCTCTTTTTCAGAGCACTAGGATTTGTTTCACATGCAGACAGGACATTCTATCAGAAGTACAACCCTAAAAATCATTATCCTTTTTTCATTTTTTTCAGTAAAATGGAAGTTGGACTAAAAGGCTATCAAAAACGGAATGAATCATTCCAAATTAATTCTGGGGACTCATGCAACATCAAATTAAATTATTCTATTTTCTAAGGTTTTGAATCACTTTATTTTTAACTACAAAATAATATCAGTAAATTATATGGTTGTATGGATGTATTTACATCATTCATTACAAACTATTTGAAAGAGATCTAGAGAAATGCTTAGTCCAACACGCGCTTTTGGCTTCATTAGTATTATATAAATATCAACACTATTCAGAAATATTCATGTCAGCATAAGAGGAGTCAAAATACCCTGGATCATAAATATTATGTGAAACCTCCTCGATGCTTTCACTAAAGCTGTGTGTTGTTTCAAAATCAATGTCATAACACTTGAGTCATATCACAGATGAGCCAAAAACAGTGGTTAAAAAAAATAAGGATTAACAATAGAGTTTACTCTTTTATCATCCTGGGTTTTACTTGCTAACAGTTATTTTTAGCTTTCCCACTTTTATATGCTCCTGGATTTTTTCACAGCTTATTATGTAACTGAGTGAGGATCCACACATCTTAACAGTATCTTCTGAAACAGAACATACACTGCTTAAGGGAAGAGACCTTAACTTTTTTCCTTGTCTAACCACTCAGCACAGGCTATCTGCATACCTGCTCAAAGCGGTGTCCAAAGTTAATATCTGCTGTCTAACATCAAACATCATCCCATTTGTTAACTCAAATCCTGGATATATCTATTTCCCCAAAAATTAATGCTCAAGGCCCCGAATATACGAACTGGAAGGAGAGGATACAAATACTAACAAAGAACAACCAACAACATTTAGCAAGACATTCCCTGTATGCAGCCTTATGGTAGGTGGTAGAGGCATAAGAAGCAATTCAGAAACAAAGCACTGTTTGATAGTTCTTCGAAAAGCTAAAAAGGAAATTGCCATAAGACCCTACAATTCAAGCGGACACCTACGTGGCTCAGTGGGTTAAAGCCTCTGTCTTCAGCTCAGGTCATGATCCCAGGGTTCTGGGATCGAGCTCCACATCAGGCTCTCTGCTCAGCAGGGAGCCTGCTTCCCCCTCTCTCTCTCTCTGCCTGCCTCTCTGCCTACTTGTGATCTGTCAATAAATAAAATTTAAAAAAAAAAAAAAAAAGACCCTACAATTCAACATGTAGGTTTATACCCTGATGAACTGAAAACAGATACTCTAGTAAGTATACATACACACCTGTTCATAACAACACTATTCTCAATAGTCAGAAAGTGGACACAGACCAGAATGTCCATCGACAGCTGAATGCAAACTGGGTGAAGGGTATTAAGAAGGGCATGCAATGGAATGAACACTGGGTGTTAGACACAACTGAATCACTGAACTCTACCTCTGAAACTAATCATACAGCATATGTTAATTAACTGAATTTAAATAAAATAAAAAAATTTTTAAAGAAAAAAATTTTTTAAAAAACAGTTGAATAGATTAACAAAAGATGATATATCCATGCAGTGGAATATTATTCAGTCATAAAAAGAAAAACGCTGATATATGCTATAGTATGGATGAACCTTAAAAATATGTTGCAAAAGAAGCCAGACACAAAAAGTCACATATGGTTTAACTCCATTTATATGAAACATCCAGAACAGATAGATTGGTGGGGCCTGGGGAGTGGAGGGATGAAGAGGAACTGCTTAACGGGTAAGGGATTTTATCTTAGATTGATGAAAATATTTTGAAACTAGATAGAGCTGGTGGTCACACAACACCAGGATTTACTAAATACAACCGAACTGTTCACTTTAAATGGTTAAATTTATGTTATGCAAATTTCACCTCAGTAAGTCATTTTATAAAAAAGAGCACTAACTATAATACCAACCATTTTCTGACACCTACTGCAGGCCAGACACTTCACATACGCTGTCAGTACACACACATAGGTATCAGTAAACCTTAAAACAACTCTGTAAGGTAGCACTGTTGCCTGATCTTGCAAAAGTAAAACTGAGACATGACTTGCTTAAGGCTTCAGACCACTAAGTCTGAAGAATTTACTTCCAATGCTCAAACCTAAAGTCTTTCCTATGTCTCCACTGGCTTTCAAATAAGAATCCTTGGACATCTTGTGAGAAAGTGCCTCAAGTTATCACCTGCATTACGTTCAACACTAAGGTCACATTAAGTCCTTGCACCCAACAAAGGAGCTCCATTTTAATTGTCCCATTCATACTAGGCTTCTGAAGAGTCACTTCACAGAAAGGGTTCCTCCAACTACAGCAGGGAAAAAGTCTGGAAACCACTGTGACTTTCCCTTGCCGAGTGGGGAGAACACCCCTTGGGTGGGTGGGACGTAAACTGGACCTTGAAATTGGGACAACCGCCCAGTTTCGTAATCCAAATGAAATGAAAATTTAAGTCCTTCATGGGCCAGCAAAAACTAACACCATCTCACAGAAAGCCCTACATCTCTTTGTCTTACAGGAAGCTTTTAGCTATCTTAATATTTTAGCATTCATTTCCCATTTTGTATTATGCTTATTTGTATACTGACCTCATCTCCCTTACTAGAACCGTGAAATTCTTAAGAGCAGGATTCAGGTCTGATTTCACCTTTGTATGCCCTTAGATTTCCGAGAACCACTACGTGAACATAAGAGGGGTGCCGTGCCTATCTGCTAGATGGCCACATCAGGGAACAAATGAAGGGAATCTAGCAGAGGGCACAGGAGCTAAGAATGAACTGCCTAAAAAAAAAAAAGGACACCAAGTCCATATGCATGTGTTGAAGAGAAAAAGAAATAAAGTTGGATGTAACAAAAACCAGGCTGAGGCGTGTGAACGTGACAGATGAATAGGAAGCCAATGCAGAAGTAGACACAATACAGCACAGTGAAGTGCACCCACGCACGTGCACAAATTTGTTCAATCTCTGAATCTCTCTGGCAATAGTATCCATCCAGTGTAAGTTGGAGGGAAGGATGACTGAACAAACTAAAGCAACCAGGGCTTCATCTTTCCCAAGATCAATCTTGTTCAACTTATATTTATGAGCCTAACTCAGCAGCAAGCCCAGAGTAGGCACTCAATAAATGTTAATTGAATTGAATATTTAATTCCCCATTTTGGGGGAATAATACTAAATTCTTTCTCACTACTCATTAACATCGAGAGTTTTCAATTCACAAGCTAATAATGTTTTCCAAGGATTTCTAAGAGGCTAAATCACCATGAAAATTATCATTTCAACTAATACATATTATATTAATTGGAAGTTTAATTTTTCATGTCATGCTTCCTAGTTGACAATATCCTTGTTATGTCATTAAACTGTAATTGTGTAAATCTGCTTCAACAAACAATAACTGAACCATCAATAAACTATTATGACTTCCATAATCCTTAGCAAAGATTAGTTTCAACATCATCATCACAAATTAGTAGAGACATGCCCCAAATCTCCTGGTGAAGCCCAAGAATTAGGTTTGCGAAGTCATCCCTACATTTACGTGCTCAATAGTTTCAGTCTCTAAACTTTAATCACACTGTTAGGAACCTCACAGGAAATTTGATCCCTTGTAAAACAGAGGATTTTAGAGACAAGATGAAAAGTCATTTGAAGTCATCAGGCCTTTGGAGCCAGGGTACACTGATTAATAATGATGATATTATAACTAAGCACTCTCACTTAAGAAATAATCAACTAAATTTAGAATGTCTTTTTTTGGCATTCAAAAATTCCTATTCAACCCTAGATTTCTTCCTAATTATAAATTAGCTTTAACCAGGTTTTAATGATAAAGACTGAGAACAATGTATTGAGAAAAAAAATCTGACACCTGAATTTTTAAAAGATTTTGAAAATACAGATCATATAAGAATTCTGTATTAGTTTTATTACAGATACCTTCAAAAAGGATAGCCTGTAGAGCCTGAAAACCAATTAGGGTTCCCCTTTGAGAACCTCAAGAAAACTACAGATCTAGGGGCACCTGGGTGGCTCAGTCGGTTAAGCCACTGCCTTCAGGTCATGTTATGATCCCAGGGTCCTGGGATGGAGACTCGAGCTGGGCTCCCTGCTCCGCAGAGAGCCTGTTTCTCCCTCTCCCTCTGCCTGCCTCTGTCAAATAAATAAATAAAATCTTAAGAAAAAAAAAATCCTACAGATCTATTTTTAAAAATGAACACATGTACATATAGTCATTCGTATACAATCTCAAGGGTTTACAGGACCTCTTTCACCTATACCAAGACCCCTTAAGGCCCACTAACTACTCCACTTACTTTAATATACCGAGAGGTCAATAATTTTATTGAGTTTCAAAGTAACTATCTCTACATGTGCCTTTTTTTTTTTAAAATTCTATGAGAAGGCACCTGGGTGGCTCAGTGGGTTAAGCCTCTGCCTTCCGGCTCAGGTCATGATCTCAGGGTCCTGGGATGGAGTTGCACATCAGGCTCTCTGCACGGCAGGGAGCCTGCTTCCTCCGCTCTCGCTCTCTCTCTCTCTCTGCCTGCCCACTTGTAATCTCTCTCTGTGAAATAAATAAAATCTTGAAAAAAAATTTAAAATAAAAATAAAGATTCTATGTGAGAGAGAGCACAAGTGGTGGGTGGGGCCAGGGTGGAGGGAGTAGAGGAAGAAGCAGACTCCCCAGGAAGTCTAAGTGACCCTGGGGCTTGATCCCAGGACCCTGAGATCTGAGCAGAAGGCAGACGCTTAACCAACGGAGCCACCTGGGCACCCCTCTGTATGCTTTCATGAGGGCATGTTACATTTTAAGTAAGAGTCACTTTCATTGGTTTGGGATATTATCAATTAGAGGTCTGAAATCTTATTCAACAAGGAGGTGTGCCATGATGGGACATTATCTAAAGAGTTCAGGGATCAAGTCCCCACTCTGCCAGCTATCTAAGCTGTGGGATACTGGACATGTTAATGAATCTAAGTCTCTGTTTTGTCCTTTGTGAAAAAGATTAAACACCCCTGTTTGGCAGAACTGTTAAGAGGAATAACTGAGATAACAAATAGAGAACCAAGGATGGTGGCAGACACATAGCAGAACACAATAAAATACTAGCTCATAAAGGGAAAAAGGGCAATACAGTCAGCTGGAGACCCGTAAAATCTAATCTGGCTGAACTTCTGTCTATATGACCATTTTCTCCTAAGAGACAGGGGAAGTCAGCACCTGGCCCTTAGTTATAGTTGTGGACAAGTAAAAATTCAAGACAGCGCACAGAAGTGAACAAAGGCAAAAACAGATTTGTAATGGCAAGGATAGGGTCAAGAACAGTGTATTTTACTCATAATCATACATCTTTTAAGGTCAATAAAGCTTTTAGAAGATAATACCACATAAGAGAATATATTCTTGACCTGAGGGTAGGAAAAGAGTCTTAAAACAAGACACAAAAAGCACTAACCATAAAGAAAAGACCAATAAATTTGACTCCATTAAAATTAAGAACTTCTGTTCATTAAAAGACACCATAAAGTAAGTGAAAAGGCAAGCCATAGGATGGAAGTAGGCATTTGCAACATACACACATGACAAAATAAATAAAAACTTCAAAATACCAATAAAAGACACAAGGCCCAATTTAAAAAATAGGTAAGTAAGGGGCAGACTTGAACAGGAATTTTTACAAATGAGGAAATCCAAACAGTCCATTAATATATGGAAAGCTATTCAACCTGATTACTAACCAGTTAAATGCAAAGTTTACCAGACTGGCTTATCTGAAAAGCCACCAAATCTGAGATGTGAAGAGGACAAGAAGCACTGGAATTCTCATGTATCACAGAAGGGAGTGTGGTCTGGTACAACACTTTGGAAACCAGCTTGACCAGTCAGTACCTAGTCAAGTTGAAGACAAGCATACCTCATGACTAGAGCAACCATACAACTCATCATCCAAACACTTTTGAGCATTAATGTTGTATTAATAATTACACTGCGAAAGAGGCATAAGTTAAGATAAATAGTCACTGTACCCATGAATTAGCAATTATTCCGAGGTGTGTATCTTAGAGAAACATATGTACGTGTGTAACCAGTTGACAGGGACAGGAACACTCACAGCAGCTCTGTTCACAATTTCCCCAAACTGGGAACAACTCAAATATCCAACAACACTAGAATGGATAATTTAAAAAAAAAAAATGAAAAATTGTGCAAGATTTTAAGTCTTACAAAAAAGTGCTTAAAGGTGCTTTGGAAATGAGAATTAAAACATCTTAAGGGAAAAAAAAGATCCCTTCAACACACTTCTTCCATCCATGCACTATTACCATTTCGCAAGCAAGGACTGATCACTATAGCTCACACATCCCCATGAAACAATTTCCTTTCTGCTCACTTTATACAAATAAAAGCAAGTATATGCATGTGGAAAACTGAAGGTATTTTGTAGAAAACGATCTAAGAGACTGAAAAAGTCACCTGTTAGGAATCCTGGCATTTAATAAAGCCAGATCAGTTGGTTAACTAGTATGTAAAAATTCATCAAGTTTTTTGAAGTACATTAAAATTACTTATTAAACTCCTCAGCTACCCTTCCACACTCACCCTATTTTACCATTCATTCATGTTATGCCTTACACCTGACAGTTTCAATCCCATCTTCACAAGAAGTGGGTAAGATAAACATTTGGTGTAAGGGCAATGACTGAACACCCACTCTACTCAGACGCCTGGGTATGGCTGGTAGGTAAAACTTCCACTCTCAACCGTTCATTGCGGTAAGTTCCTTCTTTAATGTTACCACCTTCTGCTATCTTCTGCCTTTTTTTTAAAGTCATCATTTCACCTCCCCAACCTTCAACCCTAAGTAGAGGGTCTCAGATAAAAATCTTACCGTTTACTGAAACGTGCAGTATTTTCCTATTCCTCTTAAAAACATAAAAAGACTGCCCCAATTCATTTTAATGCATACGTGAAGAATTAACGGGTAAGAATGGAATGAATGGAGTGTATTACTTCAGGGCTATCCCACAAAATCCAGGATACACAAGACAGAAAACAGTACTTTACTCCCAATTATACCAAAATAATAATAATGGTAACTTTTTTGGAGCACACTATCCCAACGTTAATTAATTCCCATTGGCTACTTTCATCCCCCATCCATATACAGAAGGGTCTTTTTATTTCTTTTTATTTCTTAGTACCTCCACCCCAAACATACTTGACACTTTGTTCACTGGTTCTCTTCTCTTATTTTCCACATCTGTAACTCTTTATTACTATTCTCTCACAACCTTTGTCCAATGCTCTGTTTATCACATCCCAATACCTTCTCCCAATTGCAGGGCTTAAACAACTTCATGGGGCACAGGAAACCATATGTAACCTAGTCCCTTCTCTTCCTTTGCCCCTAGTCTCCCACAACTTCCTGCACTCTACCCATACCAAAATACTTACAAATTCAAAAAGACACAATGTCCTTTCCCAAGGTAATACTGGAGCTTCCCCTGAGACAGACACCCTGCCCCACCTTCAAGATTCCAGCTCAAGTTTCACGCAAGAAATCCAGCCTGTCAACAACCTGGCCTCCCAAACCAACACCTTTCTTTGCCCTATCCCTACTCCTGGTGCAGTCCCCCAAATCACATGCACCGAGACCCACTGCCCAGCCCCACCAATTTTTTTTTTCCACAACTGCCACCTTTTCTCAGCCCCCTGAATCACCCATCCCCATAAGATCTTCCGCTATAGATATTAAGCAAGTTCTGCTCTGCTGTCTGATCATCGTTCAAAACTCTCCCAAGTATATCCATGTCACTTTTCCATGTTTTTTTCAAGGCTTCATAGACCCCATACATCCTTTATAATTCCAATGCCGGTTTATCCAGATACCTGCTTCCCACCACAGCAACTGTATACTTGCTCCTCACATTCCAATACTCTCCGCAATCCAGTATCTACTCTGCACTGCTCTCCATACCACTCCATATCCACCACACCCAAACCTATTCTTACTGTCCCCAGATAACTGCACTCCCACCTTTCTGCATCCTTTCACTTGCCTTCACATACCCCTGGGTTCCTCTACCACATCTCCAATGTTGCACCTCTCCCTACCCTCACTTTGCCCCTGCTTGCACACCTCCAGTTTCCCCTCGCACCCACCCCCTCACCGTCTTTCTAGACACTAACTGGCCCCCCACCGTTCCTACCAGGTCACTCCCACTCAGAAAACCCCTCCAAACCCCCGCCTTCCAACCACCCGAGCCCCGCCCCCACCCGGGTATCGCCCCGCCCCCTCCACATCGAGCCCCGCCCCTTGCCCTGGAGGCCCTGCTGAGGGGCGGGGCCTGTCCCTCCTCCCTTTTCCCCCGCCCCCTACCGTCACGCTCAGGGGCAGCCTGACCCCGAGCGGCCCCGCGGTGACCCTCGCGCAGAGGCCTGTGGGAGGGGCGTCACAAGCCCCCGATCCCCCCCCACCTTCCGCCCCCCTCCCGCCCAGTCTCCTCCCCCTGGGAATGCGCGGGGTGGGTGACAGACCTGGCCGCGCGCCACCGCCACGGCGCCTGCCGGGGGCGCTGCCGCTGCCTGAGAAAGAACACGCGGCTGCCGCCTGGAGGAGGTGCCGTCGCCTCCGCCACCGCTGCCGCCGCCGCCAGGGGTAGGAGCTAAGCCGCCGCCATTTTGTGTCCCCCTGTTGTTGTCGTTGACATGAATCCGACATGACACTGATTACAGCCCAATGGAGTCTCATTAAACCCGAGCCGCGGCCCCGCCCCGGCGCTGCTCCATTGGACGAGACCACAGACACTTATGGCCACCCGTTGGCCTGCGGGTCTGTCCGTCACCCACACACTAGCCACTCTGCAGCCCATTGGGGCAGGTTCCTGCCGGTCATCTCGCCTCCGCATAGACACACCCCTCGACCCATCATTCTCCCCCTCCGGAACCACCCTGGGGGTGGGTCCACTGCCAGTACCAATCAACAGACTGCGGGGCCCGCCTCTTCTGGGCACCTATTGGTCCAGCTCTTTTTCTCTCTCCCAGACACCGCGCCACCTCTACTTCCACCTACCCGCCCCCTCTACCTCTAGAAATGGATTGGGTGTACTCGCAGGAAAGGCGCTTGGCCTTATTGGTTGCATACAACGCCAATCAGAGGGCCTTTTCCCTCTCCCCTCCCCCACTCAACCCCAAATCCCCTAGCCCGCAGCTAAAGTTTGTGTGAGAGCTGATCGCTGGCGGCGGCCGCAGGATTTAGGGGTGGGCGCGGGCGGGCGCGCGCGGGCGGGCACGCGAAGTTAAAATTCGAGGTTCTCAGTCGCCAGCTCCCGCGGTGGAGCGCGCGGACGGGCGCGCCGCCCGGAGCGTTCCATCCCGCCCCCTCCTCCACCCTCTCCCGTCCCGTCCCCGGCGACTACTCGCCCGCCCCCTGGCTCGCATCCTTACCCCCCACACACCCCTACCCTGCAAGCCCCAGGCCGGGTGCAGCCAGAACGATGTCGCTGCATCCTCCTCGCCATCCCATGCCGAAGGGGAGCAAGCCCCCTACCCGCCGGGCGTGCACCCCCCGGCTCCACACTCGCCCGTGTCTGCAAGCACGTGCACCGTTCGCCGCTGCCTCCAGCCACCCCGGTCCCCGGCTAACCTCGCCTGCAGCCCGGCCAATCGCTTGCTGCCCTTTGTTGCTGCAGCCCGGGTCTCCCCGCTGCCTTCCTCAGCCTCCGCCTCGTCCTTTGCCAGCCGCCCGGGTCCGCAGCGCCGCGCTCCCCCCGCCCGGGACCCACCGCCGCCGCCTCCTTCTCCTCCTCCGCCTCCTCCTCCTCGGCTCCGGGCTGCAGCGCACAGAGCCCGAGGCAGCGCCGCCCAGCCCCGCTCCCCCCGCGCCGCCAGCTAGCCCGCCCGGCCCGGCCGGGGGCGCAGCCTGGACCCCGCCCGCCCCAGTCCCCGCCCCGGGGGTACCTGCCTCCGCCCTGGGGGGCTCCGCTCGCCGCCCTCGGGGGAGGGCGGGGATGCCGGTGTCCGCGGGAGGATGGGGAAGCCTGGGCCGTTTGGGGCGGGGAGTGTGCCCGCCAGGGCTGGGACTGAGAGGTGCGGTCCTCGCCAACGCGCCCCCCCTCCCGCCGCTGTGGGCCCCAAACTTCGTCCTCCACCCGGGCCTTACACCCTCGGGTGATCGCGGCAGTTTGGGGGTAGGAGATGCCTCGGGAGCTGTGTCTACCCTGATCAGGAGGAAGAGGGAGCAGTGACATTCAGCGACCGCGGACAGGGCACGGCGGCAGCATCCTTGGGTGGGAGTGGGGATGTCAGATGCGGGCAGGAGGGGGGAAACTGCCCCCCTCAAGATGCTTTCTCCCGGCCTGCGATGAGCTGGAGAGCTCAGAGCTTCGTTCTGAGTGCTTTCTTGGGCGGTGCAGCCGGATGGCAGAGGTGCTGGGGGCGGGGGGAGTGGGGGAAAGACCGCTGGGGGGCCCTTCCCCCCTCTCCTCTAGCCAGCGCTCGAAGGAAGGCTGATGGTGAAGTTCGGTTTTCCAGGCTTCCCCTGGGCCCCCCGAGTTCCTGAGGCCCACATGAGGGAGGCTGGGGCTCCTCTGGCCGCCCAGGCGAGGCCACTCTGACGCTGCCCACATGCCTCCCAGCGCCCTCCAGACTCTGAAAAGAGCGTCCCTCACTCTTCCCGAGGATGGATGGGATGCTGGTAAGGGAGACTTCAGAAAATAGGAAAAGTAGGCTTGGGAAATGGCTCCTAGAGAGTTGGAGTTCGAAGTTTCCCTTCTGAGGCGCCATTTCTTCCGGAGGGGAAGAACTATGGCTTTGTAAAAGAACCAAGTTCCAGGCTTGGTGGCCTGGGTGGAAAACCACCTGTTGACTTGTCTGTCCCTGAAGTCAGGGAGATCTTGGGCCTGGCAGGGTGAGGCAAGGTGCCAGGGAGAGGCCCACCCGCTTCCTGCCCTGGTTGACTCCAACATCCTCATGCCACTAACACTCACTCCAGCAGCATCTTCAATTCCCCATTCAAAACCACTGTGCAAACTCGGTAGATACTTCGCTAGAGCAACATTTCAGACAAAACTGGCAGCACAACCCTGTCAACAAATGCAGAGCACAATACACACTTCACTCTTTAAAAATGTCTGCTCCTTTGGGATGTGAGCTGCCCCTACTTACATGCTTCTTGGCAACAAGGTGAGAAAGGAGCTAAGACAAAGGGCACAGAGCTGGATGAAAGGACAGAAAAAGAGAGAGGGGAGCAGAAGAGTTGTAATGCTACACTCAAAACTGTCACCGGTTCCATTATAAGCCCCTTTTATAGGTGTTTTATTACTTGGTTGTTAGTTTTTAAAACACAAACCTCTTTAGATTAAATCTTGGCATTCGCAGGCTCTGCTCAGGGAAACAAAACACAGGGAAAGTTCCCCCATCCACTACTGGCTTGGCTACTTTTGAGCTACATTACTGATAAAACAAACAAACAGCGGGTTGAGTTTCCTCAGTCTCTCCTACTTAGCATCTTCAGTAGCTCGCTCAAGGTGAATTTTTACAAGCCATTGGTTCATAATTCAGCCTAGTTCCTTTAGGTATTTCAAAAAGTTAAGACACTTACAAGGTATGCTCTTTTCATAATGCAGGCGCTGGGGTTTTCTTTCTCCCAAGAAGTTACTAAGTAAACTTAGGAATCCTGGCAGACACATCATCATCCTTTATGTTATATTTTTTTTTTCCCTATGGTCTGCCCATATAGATGCACTTTATTTTGTAACTTAGATTTGAGTCCCCCAGACTGCATTTTATCTCAAGTAATAAAAGTAAACCATGTCTTAATTAAAAACAAGTTTCGGGGCGCCTGGGTGGCTCAGTGGGTTGGACCGCTGCCTTCGGCTCAGGTCATGATCTCGGGGTCCTGGGATCGAGTCCCGCGTCGGGCTCTCTGCTCAGCAGGGAGCCTGCTTCCCTCTCTCTCTCTCTGCCTGCCTCTCCATCTACTTGTGATTTCTCTCTGTCAATTAAAAAACAAAAAACAAAAAAACAAAACAAGTTTCAAAACCCCGAATCTGTATACTCAAACTGAAGTATGTTAAAGAAGCAACCAACGATATTAAAAACCAAAAAGTCTACAATTAAGATGTCTTCAGCCAATGAGTTGTGGGAAATTTATGAGCATCTAACATTTGCTATCACTAATGAGTTAGCCACATGGATTTCCGGGGAGACACCCTGAGACACCTTTAGAGAGAAATGGTCCTTATTTGCCTAAACTTGTGCTCCTGTAACCCCAGGAGCTGGCAAACACAGAAGAAAGAAATATCTGTGTCCAACATCTTGATGTGTTTTGGGGTATTCTTTTCTTAACAAAGGTAGTTCTCCTAACGGGCACAGCAAGGAAAGGGAATGTGTTGCTTTCCCCTTGATACTTCCCTCTAAAGTTACTTGTCCTTTGAGAAATCCTGGCTTTTCAGATAAGTGGAACTGGAAAGGATAGCAGAGACACAGCCAGAGATACTTAACGCTTACTCCTAAACCTTTCTCTTATCTGTGGTATCTCAAGTCCTCTACTGAGCTAAACAGCTCAATTAAGAAGTTAACCCAGAAATAACTTGAACTGAAAGCCAAGCATCCTGCAAAAATTTGCACGCTAGCTGTGTTATTATGAATCCAGGGACTCTTTTAACCAGTCCTTCCCCCCTCCCCCTAAACAGCTGCCAGTGGCCACCTGGCAGAATTACTGGCCAGAATTACAGAAAACCACATTCATACTGCTCAGTGAGGTAACACGGATCTCTGGCATCAGAATGGCCTGGGAATGAGTGCTTCATACAGTTTCCTTGACCTACCCCAGAGATTCTGAATGCAGGAGGTATCAAGTAGGGCTCCAAACTCTACATTTTTAGCCCATGACTTGACTTGAAGCTTGTAATCACTGAATTTAAGAACCACTGGCTAGGCTGAATCCTCTTCTTCCTCAGCTGGGGAGGAATGTTTATTCTGTGAATGTCTTAACCAGGCCAAGGACGTCCCTAGTACTGGGATGATTCCGTGGCCTGACCTATTTGCCCCTGAGTCCTAAGTAAGGATAAAAAAGAATGCAGAGAGGAGCTCAGAAGCTGAAGGGAGCCTGGAGGGTTTGATCTGTTGGGTTTACTTGCTCTGAGGCAAGTCAGACAGGCATACTAAGAGGTCCTTCTGAAGGAAATTAGGTATAGGTAAGGAGGCAGCAAGCTGGGAACCCGAACTGGTATGTCCAGACCTCAGTGCATGATGAAACTACTTATTTCAGTTAGTACTTAAAAAGCATTGGTCTGCACCCCACTTCCCACTGCCACATGGAACCCTCTTTATTGACCAGAAACTGTGTCCCCTTAGAGTCACAATGTCTAGTTATGTCAGTCAAGGGCCGAGGGGTCTCTGATAGATCAAATCATCAATTTTTAATAGGCTAGCAAATGTAATCTATAGCTTTGTATGAAGAGCCTCTGTTATCCTAAATACCAGTATTCTGTACCTACATCCCATTTGTACATTCCCAGTTAAAAGCCTTTAATGTCTTTAAAATGCATTCTGGGTCAAGCCTATACTCCTTCATTAATCCACCACTCAGGCTCTGTACATCTGCACACAACCAATCACTCATCTCTAGCTTCTCCCAGCCCAACACACTCCTCTACGCACAGCACACACTGTTCTCTCTGCAGCCTTGCCTCCCTACCTTATCTGACCAAGACCTTGTAAGAGGGAAGAGTCCTCCAAATGCTGTTCGGCTGCTGCCTCTTCTACGAAGTTTTCCTGGTCTTTTCAGGTAGCCCGGAGAACTTGGAGCATACCTTTACTCCAGCCCTGGCACTTGTTAAGGGCACTGTTATTATCTGGTGAATTATGGAATAAATGCAAGTGCTTACCATACTCTGTCACATTTCGCCCTTCTGTTTTCCTCAGCAGCCTTTCTACTGCACAAACCAGCTTGATCATCTATGTAACTGCCCTAGTACCTGACACATAGAAGCTATTTAATAAAGAAACACCATGCATACACACCTGTGGTTCCCAAGCCTGGCTACACGTTAGAATCACCTGAGAAATTTTTCAACCAGCCTAGCGCCCAAGTCGCACCTGAGGCCACTTAAATAAAAATACCTGGGGGTGTGGCCCATTTATCAGGGTTGGGGTTTTTTGTTTGTTTGGGGGAGGGGGTTCTTTTGGTTTGGTTTTTTTTTTTCTTAGATTCCACACCCAGGGTGGGTGTGGAACTCATGACTTGGAAGATCCAGAGTCCATGCTCTACTGACTGAGCAGAGCCAGCCAGGTGCCCCTCAGGCTGTTTTTGTTTGTTTGTTTGTTTGGTTTTTAAGCACCCTGTGCTGTCAGAATAAAAAAAAAAAAAACAAAACACTGATTTATATAGACCAGCAGGATGTCTCAACATTGAGAAACTGAAGAACAAAGGAGGATGGTAAAAGAGATCAAAATTAGCTAAATGTTACTAATTTTAGAGAGGGCAGAGTTCTCAGGGATCTTTTCATTTTTGCTGAGACTCAGAAGGTGTAGTGGCCTCTTACTAAACCTAGGAGGAATCTTAAGAAAGATTCAGTTTTTAGCACCAAGCTATACCTAAGAAAATGTGAACTACCCTAATAGTTAATTTAATGATTCCAGTTGTTTGGATCTTGAAATCTGGGAGAAACTAACAGAGTTGCCAACTTTTCATTTTGATAGTAAAGGCATTTTTTAGAAAGAACTAATTGCCATCTACTTTCTGCCATCATCTCACAGAAGAAAGGGTGTTTTACCTCCCAAAGTAGTAAGAAAAACATGCCTTCTGAATAAAGGATTAGCCCCCCACCTCCATGAAACGAAAGTGGGAAACTTTGCACCAGCATATACGATTTCTTTCTTCCTCTTTTTTTTTTTCGCCCCCGTTTCAATGCAGACAGTGAAACCTTATCTCAAGTCTGGCTAACTGACCTGAGTACATTTAGAAATCACTAAGCTAGGGGTGCCTTGGTGGCTCAGTGGGTTAAGCCTCTGCCTTCAGCTCAGGTCATGATCTCAGGGTCCTGGGATCGAGCCCCGCATTGGGCTCTCTGCACAGCAGGGAGCCTGTTTCACCCTCTCTTTCTCTGCCTGCCTCTTTGCCTACTTGTGATCTCTCTCTAATAAATAAAAAATTTTTAAAAAAAGAAATCACTAAGCTATACTTTCTCAGACATTAAGAAACTATAGATCATGTTGACTCTAACCACTAACAATTTCCTCCAGTATGCCCTATGCAACGTGCTCAACTGATCAAAAGTGGTTTTCCCTTTTTCTATCTTCAACACTGAGAAAATATACAGCTCAGAGGGCCAGTGGAAAGAGAATATGGAAGGGGACACCAAGTTAACAGTAGGACCCCAGATTTTTACCCATCTCTGCCACCAACTAATGTGTGTTCTTGGCAAATCATTGAGTAGCACTGTCTTAAAACTTGTGTTTTCTGGGATAGCATGCCCCATGTGGTTGGGGAGTGTATCCTCAGAGTTTAACACAGTGCCTGATGCATCACAGATGCTCAGTAAGTATCTGTGACATTAATGAAGAGATTAAATCAAGGGGGTTATTTTTCATCATATATGTAAAATGGTCTGAGCCAAGGCCCCATATCCTTTACTTTAAATAGTAAAGTACAAGTCTCTGCCCTTATTAATGTATCAGTAATTTACCCTGTGATTTCTAAAAGGTCCATTATTCTTGTATGTAAAGGACCTGAAGAATTAACAAAAATATGAAACTTCCAAATAACTTTTTTTCCTACTGCACTTTTAATTGTAAAGCTTTTATACATTATTTGTCATAGAAAGTATGGATAACAAAGAAAAAGAAGGAAAGAAAGGAGAAACACTAATTGTAGGTCCTTACACAGAAAGAGAGTATGTGGGGACATTTTCTCCTAACGTTTTACCTCAGTCAAGATTTGTATTGTTAGTGGAGGTTGAGATAAAATTTTCAGCTAAGGAAACCAGAGTAGTAAAAAGTAACTTACAAGAATTTACTAGAACGTTGAACCTATCCGAGGGTGGTTATTCCGTGTCTGGAAAAATACCACTTTTTCAGTGGCATTACAGACAGTCTGACATAAGCCATTGGGTTTTCAATGCAGTCAACTTCCTATCATTCAAGTTCGCAAATGTTTGAACACCCCGAAGACGACCAAGGGCATCAGTCTGTTGAGCCATTTTACCACCCTGATGCCTTTCCTGGTATTAGCAACGACTGCTTGTGGGAGAACATGGTTGAGCTTGATCGTAACAACCTTGCCAGAAATTCCTTCAGGGCTGGAACTGGGGTTGGTTTATATTCTCCCACTTGCCTTGAAATTGGTAATAATAAATGATATTGAGTACAATTAAAACAGAGGTAAGGAATCTGTTGTGTTCTAAGCCTGTGTTCTAATCTGTTGCCTATACACTAAGCCTATGTTCCAAAATTCATAAATTAGACCGTAACCCTCATAAGCTTAATGATTTCTTATGTACTGTTTTATACATCGTAAGCATTCATGAAATATATGAAGTCTGGATAGATACATTTCCTAGCCAGTGTAAAGCAGTACTTCCTGTTACCTAATTTAAAACCACTTTCTATGTATGTTTGCTGATGAGTATCTTAAAACATTTAACATTTTAGCATTTGACCAATCGGTGTGTTTTATTTATTATATACATCTGTGGGGGGGTTTTGTTACTGTGTGCGTGTGCGTGTGTGTGTGTATGTGTATGGAACCGGTCCCATCTGACTAAGATCAAGAGTTCCATACTTTACTGAGCTTCTCTCCATTCCTGCAAAGGTTTTGACGCCCCCCTCTAGAGTTTGTGGCCAATTAATCTGCTCCATGTGGCTCTTCAGTTGCTGATGTGACCTGACATATATCTATTAGCGGAGACTAAGATCTTCTGTTTTCTTTCGATTGTAATGCCACACACTGAGTGATAACCTTCAGTAAACAGTCTATAATGGCCCCTGATATTGTTTCCTGAATCCTAACAGATGACCTGAAATAACAACTCCAAGTTCAGTTTATCTGTAGTTTGTAGTATCTCAATCTCTGGCAGAGATTAATGTTCACCAAATATTCCCGGTGCTCCCCTCCGTTTTAGTCTTCCTTTCAATTAGGTTAGATAGAACCATGTGACTAGTTTCAGCCAATGAATAACGAGCAGAAGCAGGATGCATTACTTCCCGGTGAAGAGTTTAAAGAACCAGGGTGGTCCTTCTCCATTCCTCTCTTTCCCTTCCAAAGCATCGCAGAGCCATGTATCCCAGATGAGGAGCACAAGTAGGTAGAGCCACTATTAGCCTGGACCTTTAAATGATGGAAGGGAGTAGATTTTTTTTTTTTTAAGATTTTATTTGACAGAGAAAGAGAGAGATCACAAGTAGGCAGAGAGACAGGCAGAGAAAGAGGAGGAAGCAGGCTCCCTGCTGAGCAGAGAGCCCGATATGGGGCTCAATCCCAGGACCCTGGGATCATGACCTGAGACTAAGGCAGAGGCTTTAATCCACTGAGCCACCCTGGTGCCCTGGGAGCAGATTCTTCCTAACCTTCTCCTACACACATCCCACCACTTGCTTTGACACGGAATAGGAGAAATAAACGTGGTTGTCAGAGTCCAAAAAGATGCTGAAGTTTGTCTACTACAGTAGGCAATAGTGCTGTATAACCTAAATGAATATATTTCCTAAAATATAGTACTTTCCAAATACGTTTCTTAAATCTCAGGGACTGTGTCACTGAGGTAAAAGCACTTTCCTTCCAACAAATCATCCTTTCCTCCAAGCACCGCACTTGACTGCCCACTGGCCATGGTTGTGGTGGATACATCAAGCTCTATCAAACTACACTGGAACTTCACCCATAGGATTTCAGCAAAACTATTGATGAGAGGGAAACAATTAAAAAGCGGATGTGTTTCTCCATGTGAATAAAAGCTGGGAAAGTCTGAAGCAGGAGTGTCATTCTCAGGCGAGAAGCTACTGTTTGGGCCCAACTGGGGAGAAAAGCAAGTCAGAACAACCTTAGCTCTTCCTTGTGACCATGCTGGCTTCCCAATAATTAACTTTCTCACCACTGTATAAATTGAGCTGCTGAAAAATGGACATTCTTTGAGAAGACAGCTGCTGCTTCTGAGAGAGAAATTCTGTCCCACTCTGTCCCAGTCTATTCAGTAGCCTCTTTGCATCTCCTCAGCCTAGTCTTGGAGCTTCAAGAAGAGACAAAAGACACAAGAGCTGATCCGCAATGTGGCTGGGAGAGGCAGGTTCTACTCTTGCTAATAAAAGGAGGAGGGGGATACACGCTGGTCCTTGGGTTGTGTAATTCTTTGGCTCCACACAAAACCTCTCAATAGAACAGTGTGGGAACTCGGGAAGTTGGACTGAGAGAGCACGTATGCAGATCATGGCTTTAGGTGCTCCCTATAACCCCTACACTTAGGCAGGGCTTTGGAGTGCTAAGTCATTTCCCCAAATTGGCTCATTTGATCATCCCAACATTTCTTTTCAAACACCGCTCTTATCTCCCATTTTACAGACAAGGAAACCATGGCCCAGAGGAGTCGAGCAGCTGCCAAGAGGTCAGCATTCTGCCCGGCTCCCCATTAGACTCTGCCCGCGCGACCCTGAGCCAGCCAACCTGGAGCAAAGCAGAGAACTGACGCCCTCACCCCGACCCGCAGACTCGCAGACCCGCAGACCCGCGGCCCCCGGCCAGACAGGAGACTGGCCTCACCGATGATCCAAACGAACCAAGGAGGGAGGCCAGGGAGGGGCCCCGCGGTGTCTGGGACGGTAGGAACGTGGCGTGGCCCGTCAAGGAGAGAAGGTGCTGGGGCAGCCACGGAGGAAAAGAACCCACCCAGGCCAGGCCTTGAAGAAGCCTGAGGCCCAACCACTTCCAGGCTGTGAGGACACTGTAATAACCACTTCTGGGCTTGCAAAAGCATCTCACTTCATTCCTCGCAGAATCCTTTCCCACGTGGAGAGACGAAGGGGCGAAGACCCTACCACTGTCCCCAGGCAGCCCCGGGAGCAGGCCCTTCTCAGCGCCAGGCCAGTGCCCGCTGTGCCCTCCCCCACCAGCCCCCGCCACCGGGCGATGCTCTGCGCCTTTGTCATTCCGCATCCCACGGTGCCAGCTAAGTCACTCAGCTGTCACAATCGGGCCTGGAGCTGCAGGATACAAAATAACTCCGGCGAGACCTCCCCGGGGCGGGGGCGGGGGCCGGAAGGCCGGGCCTTCTCGCGGTGCAAAGGAGCACCAGCTGCATCTCGAAGTTGCTAAATTAGCCGGGCTGTTGTTTTGCTTTTAATTTTTGTGTGAATTCAAGAATAGGTCGCGGATGTCTTGGCAGCGTGTGAATGAGACCCTTTCCGAAAGAATTCACCTTGCTGAAGGGCCGCTGTCAGGCGCACAAAACTCGCAGGGAGAAGCTTTGACAGAAGCCTCCTGCTCGCCCTCCCCACTTCTGGTTACTTGGCCTTCCTTCCCCGCGGGCCTGCCTCCCGGAACCCCGCGCCTCGGGGCCACCACCCTGCCTGCTCGGGCAGGGCGCCTCCACCCCTTCCAGCCGGAAGGAGTGAGCCAGGGCCCGGTTCTGGGCCTGGCGTGACCTCTGCGCCCTCTGCAGTCCGGGAGCCGTCGCCCAGCCCAGCGGCTGGGGCTATCAGGCAAGAAGGTTCTGGGAAAGTGGAAGGCTTGCTCCTGGGCGAGCACTACTGGGCGCTGGAAATGTGCGCGGACCTCCGGTCACTCCACCAGCGAGTCCTGAGGCCATCACCAGACCCACATCAACAAACATAAGGAAAGGGCCACTCCAGTGATGATGGGCCTAGACCATCATCATCATCTGTTGCTCTAGTAGAAAGCGATACATAGATAGCACCACAGCCAAGTCCTTGCTGGCACCTGAGTTATTCTTAATGTGTCCAATCTCTCCCAGAGTGGTTTGTCCCAGCCCTCCTGGACTCCCATCTCCAGCTTTAAGGCAAGGACAGAGAGCCAGAACACCCCATCTGGTCGCCTGGGCTGCTGACCATTGTCTCAGCTGAGACTAGATAAGAATCAACAGGTTACATTTTCAAGAAAGTTTTATGTATTTTTAAAAAATACATCGTCAACCATGAACCCTATGAAAAATGTTCAGATTTGCTAGTTACTGAAGACCTGCGAGACAGTATTTTTTTCCTTTCGAAAAGAATAAAATGAAAATAAGGAATCCCCAACACTGGCCTGAGTGTGAGGAATTTAGCACTCAGCTGGAAGGATAACATGGTATGCGACTTCTAGCAAGTAATTTGACAAAATTTATTGAGAGCCTTAGAAACACTCCCCTCAGATGAGTGGGCTCTACGTCAGGGGCTTGGGAGCCAGATGCGAGTTCTGACCACCCCGCATTCCAGCCGAGAACCCCAGGACAAGTAATTTTGCCTCTTTTAAACCCCTTTCCTCAAACAGGAGAAAAGCGGGGCTGCTCCTCCTTATCTCAGAGGGCTGTTGCAAGGAAGAGAAAAAAATACAGGCTGCTTAACAGTGAGGCTTGCTGCCATGGTTGTTATAAATTCTCTCTGGCCCAGTAATCTGGACTGTTCCAAGGAAATAATATGAGATGTGAGATCCATACACAAAAGGTGTGCACACACAAAAACTGTCTATCTAGCATTACTTATGAAAATACGGAAACTAGCTTTCTACCCAGCATTAGGGGAAAAGTTGAGAAAATTATGGTATGGTCTTACATCTAAGCTCTGTATAGCATATGGTAAGCACTGTTCCATAGCCTGCTTTTTTCATTTAAGAGTATGACATTTTCCAAGTTTTAATTGAGATCTGCAGGGTAAGTGCCTAGCATTGGAATTGTTGGGTCAAAGGCTGTGCATTTTACATTTCGAAAGCTATGGCCAACTTGCCCCACGGGGAGGTTGTCCAATGCACACTCCCAACAGATCCTGGAGAGCCTGTTTCCCCAGCTCTCCACAATAAATTATCAACCTTTTATTCTTGACCAAGGTGAAAGTGGTATCCCATTGAAATTTGAATTTGCATTTCTCTTATCAAGAGTGAGGTTGAGCACCTTTTCATATGTTTAAGAGCCATTTGTATTTCCTTTTCAATGGATTGTAGGCTCAAGTACCTTGGGCCGCAGTTTCTATTGAGTAGTGGGTCTTCTCCACCCCCCCCCCCCCATTGTTTTAGCCCTCTGGCTGACACACATGCAGATGTATTTTTTCCTCCAGTTTATCACTTATTTTTAATTTTTGGGGTGGTTTTGCCACTCACCTTTTTAAAAAAATGCATTGTCTAGGTTCTAAACAACTGCTTTTTCTATGCTGTACCACGCTCTAAGCTCTAATGTCCACACCCACCAACTCTTCTCGCTCTCTCTGAGCTCGTTCAAGAGAGGAGGCACGACTTTCATCTAGTTCACCCCATTAAGCCCGAGTGGGCACCCACTGGATTCTTGTTCAGTGACTCTAGTCCCCCACCTTGAGAATGAGTGCCAAGAACCTGTGCCCTTGTAGGTATACAAAGAAAAACCATTCTCAATTTCTATCAACTTCTGCCACTGCCACGAAACAGTCACATTCAAACTGGGACAAAAACATAGTGAATTTTCACAGTCATATCCCCTGCCTCAACCTCCAAGAGCACATGAGTTGAGAAATCCACACCCAACCTCCCAGCCAGCTCAGCCCCAGCTCCGCCCCAGCTCCGCCCAGCCCCGGGCAGACTCACTGTGCTCTGGGGTCCACTGAGCGGGCTGAGGGGTGAGCCCCCATCCACAGGGCCTGGGTCCGTTTCGGAAGACCCTTCACTTGCCTTCTCATGGGCCTGAGAGGAAAAAGAAAGTCCCTTCCTAACAGCAAAGAGCAGCGTGGCTCACAGTGTGTCATGCAAATGATTAACTCTAATCTATGGAGATTTGGGAGCATTCCTGGCCTCACCGAGAAGGACCAAGAAAATTCAAATTTAAAAAAAGAAAAGGAAGAGAGCGTAGAACTATTTACAGCCCTGAGCAGAGGTGGGCCAGGCGAAGCAACACAGCCAGGGTCTCATATATTATTGCTGATCAGGGGCAAAATTGGGCTGAGGGATGAAATTAAACCTTGTCCTCGAACCTGACTGCATTTTGGAGTTTCGCCATCAGTCTCAGTTTTCGCAGAGCCACATTTCATGAGCAAGGGACGTGGCTGTGACATGAGGAGGGCTGTGTTCACCTGGCTTAGCCCCCTCTTTGCAGAAAGCATGAGGAAGCCATTTGAAACTGTGACTCCAGCCAGACCAGAGATAGCGGAGACATTTACATATTTTTGTGTATAGTAAAGACTTTTTTATTTCAAATTTTTTATTTTGAAAACTATGTCAAATTTACAGAAAAGTTGGAAAGAACAATTGAATGGACTCCCGTACACTCCTCATCTAGATTCACCAATTATTTTACTACGTTTGCCTTCTCTCTATATATACAATATATACTATTGGTATCTTTTTAACGAACTATGAGAGCAAATTTAGACTTTTACCCCTGAATATTTCTATCTTTGCTATATTAAGGACAGCCTTTTAAATAATTACAGTACAATTATCAAATTCAGAAAATTTAACGTTGTTAAATTACTGTTATCTAATCTGCAGTTCATATTCAAATTTCCCTAATTGTCCCAATAAAGCCCTTAATAGTTTTCTTCTTCCTAGACCAGGATCCAATCCTGGCTCCATTTAGTTGTTTTGTCTTTTTAATTTCCTTTAATCTGGAAGAATTCCTCAACCTCATCTTTATGACCTTGATGTTTTTAAAGATCACAGGCCGGTTGTTGTGTGGAATTTCTTTTAGTTTGGGTTCTCTGATGTTTTCCTCACGTTTGGATTCCGATTATATACTTTTGATAAAAAATACCTTTAATTGCTCATGCTTCATTGTATAGTATAACCAAATTATCAAGTGAAACAAGTTTTGAAACAAGTTTTCTCATTATAGTTCATGTTCATTTGCAGCTTACTTTCTAATTCACTATATTCTACGTGTTTGTACTATCTTGGTCAATTTTCAGCATGGTGAAATACATTTTTTTGCATTTAGTGTTTATTCTTTTTTGGTTTGTTTTTCTTGGATTGGGGGGGGGGGGGGGGGGGGTGTTTCTGTAATTTTTTTGCCGAACATGGGGTTTGAATACAGCACCCAATGATCAAGAGTCTCACGCTCCCGCCAGGTGTTTATTGTTCTGAACACAGATCAGGGTGTCTCCCTTGCTGGCTCACTCACTTTTCATCAGGTGTTTTTTTTTTTTTTTTTTGCTTCTGTTTATAATATTTGGATATAGACAGTTTGTTTTAAAATTAAAAAAGACGTTTTCCCCCAGACCAAGTCTCTTTTGTTCTCCTTTGCATCCTGTGTCTAGCAACGGTAATACCTGGCAATGTTCAGGAAGCCTTTGGGAAACATTGGTGGACTCGCTGGACTAATTTTGTGGCTGCACACCAGATTCTCTGAATTCAGGTCCCACGCGGCAAATGGTGTTGGTCGTTATTAATTACTGGACATAGAAGAATTCAGGTTTTACAATTTTACAAAAATTTCTTCTACTGATGATTAAGCATCTCAACCTTCCTACGAGCCCAGGGTCTACCATCTTTGACTGAAGCCCTACTTGAGCCTTACTTGAGCCCTAGTGTATTTGAAAAGGGAAGGCTGTGGCTGGGGGTGGGGAGTTGGCTGGTCAGCAGCCGGGTTTCTCTGAGGAAAGGCTCCTCCCAGAAATGCAGGCAGAGACAGGCCGGAGGCTTTCAGGTTCTACTGAAGGACACCAAGCCTGAATGCAGAGAATGTGACCTCAGTCACTCCTTAGTTTGAACCTTCTAACTTGCAGTGTGGTTCACAGTCACATCAGCCTGAGGCTCTGAGTCTGCCCACCTCTCCCGACTCAGCCTCTCCCTCACCATTGTTCCTCTTCTCCCTTCCTTCCAGTTCTGATGGTTGCTTCATTGATGAAAAGAGGCTCAGATTCACCGAGAATCACACGAAGTTAAACTATAATGAAATATCCATTTAAACTGATCAGACTGGCAAAGATCGGACAGATTAATTATACTCGGGAATGTGGCCAAAAATATTTTTGTGGATTTTCATGTATTTTATGGAATCTGTTTAAATTTAAGATGTCTTTACCTGTGGATCAAACTAGTCCACCCTGGGACTCTTTCCTATAGAAATACTCACATAAATACATAAAGAAATACGTAAACGTGTGTTTGCTGTAATTTTTTTTGTAATAAAGAAAACATGGAAACTACTCTCACAACTGTCCACCCATAAGGGCTGATAGGAAGGTGCAATTGGCTGTCAATCAGCTTAAAAAGAATAAGGTAGATCCTGCATGATCTACTATGGGATAGTCCCAGGATATGTTGCTAAATGGAGAAAGCAATTGGTAAGACAGATTAAGTATGGTTATTAATATGGTGAAATATTAATTAGCTTATATTTTAATATATGCACAGCTAAAAATCTGGGAAACCTACATTAAACTGCAAACAACGATTAGTTCAGGAACGTGGGATTATGTGAGGCTTTCACACTCTCTTCTGTACATTTGTCGGTTTTTTTTTTTTTAAGATTTTGTTCATTTATCTGACAGAGCATAAGCAGGGGCGATAAGAGAGGAAGAAGCACACTCCCAGTGGGGACCCGATCCTAGGAGCCTGGGATCATAATCTGAGCCAAAGGTAGACACTTAACCAACTGAACCATGCAGGCATCCCTCGGTTTTTTTTCTTTTTAAGATTTAATTATTTGAGGGGCGCCTGGGTGGCTCAGTGAGTTAAAGCCTCTGCCTTCGGCTCAGGTCATGATCTCAGGGTCCTGAGATGGAGCCCCACGTCGGGCTTTCTGCTCAGCAGGGAGCCTGCTTCCTCCTCTCTCTCTCTCTGCCTGCCTCTCTGCCTACTTGTGATCTCTATCAAATAAGTAAATAAAAATAAAATCTTTTTTTAAAAAAAAATTTAATTATTTGAGAGAGAGCAGAAGCAAGAGGAAGAACGGAGGGAGTCCCCACATGAGGCTCCATCCCAGGACCCCAAGATTGTGACCTGAGCTGAAGGCAGTCGCTTAACCAACTGAGCCACCCAGGTGTCCCTGTTCTGTATATTTGTGATGTTTAAAAATATTTATAAGAACTATTATTTGAGGGACGCCTGGGTGGCTCAGTTGGTTGGACAACTGCCTTCGGCTCAGGTCATGATCCCGGGTCCCGGGATCAAGTCCCACATCAGGCTCCCAGTTCCGTGGGGAGTCTGCTTCTCTCTCTGACCTTCTCTTCGCTCATGCTCTCTCTCACTGTCTCTCTCAAATGAATAAATAAAATCTTTTAAAAAAAAGAATCTTAAAAAAAAAAGAACTATTATTTAAGGGGCAACTGTCTGGCTCAGTGTGTAGGGCACGCAACTCTTGATCTTTGGGTTTTGAGTCCGAGCCCCATGATGGGGATAGAGAACACCTTAAAAAAAACAAACAAAAAAGAAATATCTCAGTCCTACTTCAGAGAACATGGTAGGCTGGTGGGGCCCTGGACAGGCTCAGGAACCCACTGGTTTTATGAGTGCCACACCATCTGCTTTGCCCGCACTGCCCACCCAGAAACTGTGCCAGCCTCTCCAGCTGCCTTTCACTTGGTTCTTGCCTAGATTAAGCAGAGCTTGAACAATTCGCCTCTACCTTTATTCCACTTGTTCCTCTGTATTCCTCCCAATTCCATCTTCTGTATTTGGCTGTTGGAGTTAGCCAAAAGATTATGTGTGGGGGTGGGTATGTGTTGTAATATTCATTTATTCTTCTAGTATCTTTAAGTACCTGCAAGTCCAGACATTGTTTGAGCACACACAATGATGAATAGAACAGACAAGTCGCTGGTCTTCCGGAGCCTTCCATCCATTCTTCCAACATCACATAAGTAGTTTTGTTTTTCTCCTTTAAAAAATTATTATTATCATTGTAGTAAAATGCACATGACATAAAATTTACCATCCTAACTATTTCTAAATATACATTTAGGCATTAATTACATTCTTTCTTGCAAGACTGAAACTCTGCACCTATTAAATAATAACTTCCTATTCCACTTCTCCTCCCTGTCCCTAGCAACCACCATCCTGCTTTCGGTCTCTATTCTATTTCTGTCTCTGATTAGAGCCGTACTTCAGATAAGTGGAGTTAGACAGTATTGGTCTTTTTGTGTCTAGCTTATTTCACTTAGCATATGGTCCTCTAGGTTCATCCATGTTGTAGCATGTGTCAGAATTCTTTTCCTTTTTAGGGCTGAATTCATATTCCATTGTATGTATAGACCGTATTTTTTTGGGTGGCTTCCACTCTGGGCTATTGTGATAGTGCTGCTGTGAACATGGGTGTGCAAATATTTCTTTGAATCTCTGCTTTCCAGTCTTCAGGTAGATACCCAGAAGTGGAATTGCTGGATCATATGGTAATTCTATTTTTAATTTTTTGAGGAACTGCCCTACTGTTTTCTATAGCAACTGCACTGTTTTACATTCTCACCAACAGTGAACCACCAGGGTTCCAATTTCTCCAAATCCTCACACACTTCTTATGTTGTTTGCTTGTTTGTTTTTATAGCAGCCATCCTAATGGGTGGGAAGTGGCAGGATAGATTTTTAAAGTATAAAACTGATTTGCAACTAATATTGCTCAGGCATACATGATTTTTGACTCAAAAAGTTTTTTCGCCCCGTATTAAACCACCACGATCAGAGGCAGAAGGCTTTGGGAAGGACCAGCGTGAGTCGCCTACTTGCCAGGAGCCTAGTCCCACCATCCTAAATGCAGCCCACTGGAGTAGTTTAGTAAAAACAAAACAAAACAAGAACAGGGTTTTTTTGTGGGTTGTGTGTGTGTGTGTGTGTGTGAGTGTTAATTTGAGAGAGAGAGAGAGCATGAGTTGGGTGAGGAGCCAAGGGAGGGGGAGAAGCAGACTCCCCTCTGAGCAGGGAGCCCAATGTGGGGCTTGATTCCAAGACCCAGGGACCATGACCTGAGCCGAAGGCAGGTGCTTAACCAACTAAGCCACCCAGACACCTGGAGGGTTTAATTTACTTCATTAGGGCTGCCCTTTAGATCAGTTTAAGTTTACATGAGTTAATTCATTTAAGCACTTAGAACAGGGCCTGACATACAAGCTCTGTGTAAGCACTTGTTAAATAAAATAATAAAAATGTTTTTCCACTTTTGTGGCTTCTTTGGAGGGACTGATGGAACATAAGAATTGCATATTATCCTGGAAAGAAATAACAGTTTAGCAAAGTTTTATGGAAAGCCTCTACGTCCAGGATTGTTTGAGGCCCTGGAAGGGGACACAGGAGATGGCCCCGCACCACCCAGGGGGCTGTGGCACACCAGTGGGAAAAGTTTCTGAACGTCAAGTTTCAGCTTACCCTGAATTAAAAACATGAGTGCTTGGCTTGCCTCGGCTGTGAAATAGCACCGATGCTGGGCACTGCCCTGGGCATTTTATAGGCCATTTCTAATCCTGACTGTAGCCTTCTTAAGTGGAGGATAATCCTAGTGTACAGATGATGAAACCTAGACTGTGGGGTTCAGTGACTTGTCCGAGATGAGAAGCATGATAGGAGAGAAGTCTAGGAGGGAAACAGGGCCAGCTCAGAGCTTGAGACCTTCGGGCTCATGAACATCTGCCTTTTACAGAGTCTTACCATAAGCCAGGCCCAGGCTAAGCCTTTACACATGGGACTTATCATGCGTTCATCATTAGTGGAAGAACTCTTCAGGGAAGGACTGTCACCAAAGAGGAACCAGAGGCAGAGTGAAGCTAAATCATCAGCTAGGAAAAAGTGGCCATTCCCCAGTTGCCAGACACCTGGAAGAGTGTTTAAGCATTACCTAAAGGTGTAAAAAGAGACCTCAAGCCTCAAAATCACCTGGGTTGCATATCAAAATGCAGACACCCTGGGCCCGCTAAATAAAAATCCGCTTAGGATTTGGATATTTCAGTAAAGCTTTCCCTGGAGCCTGGAAATGAGAGGAACGGCCCACCAAGAGTTAAACCATGAAATCAGCATTAAAGAATCCCGGCAAGATATGCAGTCACCTCTGAAGGGACAGATCAGTCTTCCTCTTCCCTCTTAACACTAACCAGATTGACTGTATTAACAAAATAAGGGATGGATGAATAGGAGAAAATGTTAGGACCTTGGCATAGAGGAGCACTTCTTAAACAAGGCCCAAAAAGTACAAACCTTAAAAGGATTCAAATATTCAACTGTATACAAATTAAAAACTTCTGTACAACAGAAGATGTCTTAAAAAAAAAAAAAAAAAGTGACGACAAGCCAGAGAGGGGAGATGATATTTACATTCCATATAATCAACAACAGATTGTGTGTAATTGACACAAGCTCAGTATCTAGAATATATAAAGAACTTTTAAAAATCAATTAAAAAAAAAAGGGAGAGTGGTGCCTGGGTGGCTCAGTCAGGTAAGCATCTGCCTTGGGCTAGGGTCATGATCCCCGCGGGGGTGGGGTGGGGTGGGGGGGTCTTGGCATCCAGCCCCACAGTTGTCTTCTGGCTCCCTGTTCAGCAGGGAGTGTGCTTCTCCCTGCGCCCCTCCCTCTACTCGTGCTTTCTCTCTCCCTCAAATAAGTAAATAAAATCTATTAAAAAATGAATATATTTAAAAAGGGAAAAATATCTTCTTGGATTATTGACCAAAGGACATGATCAGGTGATTAGAAGAAAAGCTCAAACCACAAATAAATGTGCAGAAACGTGTTTGGCTTTACCGGGGATAGAAAAATGCAAATTGAAACCACAGAGAGATATTTTAAGGTCCAGGGAGGCTAGGCAGCAAACGAAACTTCACACACACTGTGCCCATATAAAGTGGGACATGGTCTTTGCAGAGCAACTTGGCAAGAACTAAAAACATTAAAGAGACAAATACCCCATAACCCCATAATTTTTCTAGAAAAATTCTCCCACATCAGCTCAAGAGACAAATAAAAAATTGCCCACTGTATCATTGTCTACAATAAAAATGGAGATAATTTAATAGGGAGTGAAAAAATAAGTGCATAAGTGTATATCCTACAGTAGAACACCATGCAAAAGTTAAAATGAATGAACTAGATGTTAACAATAAATACCAAATACATGAATCAACATTTAATTTTTTAAATATTTTATTATTTGTCTGAGAGAAATAGAGCACGAACTGAGGGGAGGGGCAGAAGCAGACTCCCCACAGAGCAGGGAGCCTGATTTGGGCCTCCATCCCAGGACTCAAGGATAATGACCTGAGCTGAAGGCAGACGCCCAACCGACTGAGCCACCCAGGAGCCCTGAATCAACATCTTAAAATATAAGTCAGATCGTCACATCGCTGCTCTGCTCCAAATGCTTCAACGGCTCCCCATTTCACAAGGAAAGAAATATCTTCACAATGACCTACAAGCTTCCCTGTGATTGGCATCCTCCATCCCGTTTATTACTTTTCTTTCTTTTTTTTTTTTTTTAAAGATTTTATTTATTTACTTGACAGACAGAGATCACAAGTAGGCAGAGAGGCAGGCAGAGAGGAAGGGAAGCAGGCTCCCTGCTGAGCAGAGAGCCTGATATGGGGCTGGATCCCAGGACCCTGGGATCATGACCTGAGCCAAAGGCAGAGGCTTTAACCCACTGAGCCACCCAAGTGCCCCACTTTTCTTTCAAATTAAAAAAAAAAATATTTTATTTATTTATTTGACAGACAGAGATCACAAGTAGGCAGAGAGACAGGCAGAGAGGGGGAAGCAGGTTCCCTGCAGAGGAGAGAGCCCAATGTGGGGTTCGATCCCAGGACCCTAGAACCATGACCTGAGCCAAAGGCAGAGGTTTAACGCACTGAGCTATCCACGTGCCCTGACCGTCTTACTTTTCTGACATTACCTGGAATGTGCTCCATGGCTCCCTCCTTCACCCCGTCAAGCCTCAACTCAGATGGCATCTTTAATGTGAGGCACACCCCAATCCCTCAGTTTAAAGTATAGTTACAATGACAAATTACAGTAAAAAATGCCTCTCGCCCTGATGCTCAAGCCCACCAGCCCTGTTGTACTTTTCCTTTCTCTCTAGCATGATCTCCTTTTAAATATATGAATCACATATAATACTGTGTGTTTACTTCCCATCTTCCACTAGTAGAATGTAAGTTGCATGAGGGCAGAAATCTTTGTCTGCATTGTTTACTGCTATATAGCCCAGACTCCAAGAATGAATGAACACGGCTAAATCTCAAAATTGTATTAACCAATAAAATATGATGTGGAAGGATACTTATGGTATGATATCATCTTCATAAACTTTTAAGATCTATACAACAACACTGCACTGCATATTGTTTATATATGCATACATATAGTAAAAGTATAAAAATGAGGCAATTATAAATTTAGGATAGTAATTATGTCTCATTTGGGGAGTGAGGGGCATGGATTGCCATTGATTTGTAATGTTTTGTCTTAAAAAATTGATCTGAGGGTCACCTGGGTGGTTCAGTCGGTTAAGCCGCTGCTTTCAGCTCAGGTCATGATCCCAGTGTCCTGGGATTGAGTCCCATGTCAGGATCCTTGCTCCCCAGGGAGCCTGCTTCTCCCTCTGCCTACCTCTCTTTCTCACTGAGACCAATAAATAAAAAAAAAAATTTTTTTTAAATTGATGCGAGACAAATATGACAAAATCTTGACACTTGGCAAAGCTGAGAAAACAGTTTTAGTGTTTTCTTTGCATAGCCTTGAAATATTCAGTAACTTTACAAGAAAAAAATAACAAATGGACTAAACAAAAGTTAGGTTAGCCAGACTCACCTAGACAAGGACAAAAGCTTGGAGAGAAGCTGTGCCACCAGGAAATCATTGCAGTTCCTTTAGCTAAGACCATCCTATTCTGAAAGGAAGCTATCAGCCCTGAAATACTGAGCCACTGAAGGCCACTAAGCGCTGGCAAGGATGTGGAGTGACTGACACTCACACACACTGGAAAACTCTCTGTCAGCATTATTAAAGCTGAACAGAGGATGTCCAATGATGTAGCAATTCTACTCTCAAGGATGTAACTTAACAGACCTAACAAGACATCAAAAGACATGTACAAGAATATTCATAGCTGCATCATTCATATAATCACCATGTACTGGAAACAACCCAAATGTCCACCACGAGAACAGATATATATGGGGCACCTGGGTAGCTCAGTTGGTTAAGCATCTGCCTTCCACTCCTGTCATGATCTCGTGGTCCTGGGATTGAGTCCTACAACTCCACATTGGGCTCCCTGCTCAACAGGGAGCCTGCTTCTCCCTCTCCCCCTGCCCCTCCACCCTGCTCATGCTCTTTCTCTCACATAAATAAATAAAGTCTTAAAAAAAAAAAAAAGGAGAGAGAGAGAACAGATATATAAACTGCACTGTATTCATACTGGAGTACTTGCAGCAATGAAAATTAACTCCAGTCTGTAGAGCACCACAGGTAAGGTTGAATCCAAAAAGCCAGATACAAAATAAATACATGCTGGATGATTTCATTTATATATGGTTAAAACTTAGCAAAACGAAAACAGGGTGTTAGAAACCATGAAACTGGGTTGCCTGGGTGGCTCAGTGGGTTAAGCCGCTGCCTTCAGCTCAGGTCATGATCTCAGGGTCCTGGGATCGAGTCCCGCATCGGGCTCTCTGCTCAGCAGGGAGCCTGCTTCCTCCTCTCTCTCTGCCTGCCTCTCTGCCTACTTGTGATCTCTGTCAAATAAATAAATAAAATCTTAAAAAAAAAAAAAAAGAAACCATGAAACTGTTAGTTTGGAGAGGAGGGAGGAGGTAGTAGGTGGGAGGAGTCACAGAGGGTTGGTGCTTACTGGAAACAGGAATGTTGGATTTCTTGGGGGAGGCAGGGAGGGGTGGCTCCAATGTTAGGTTCACTTTGTTTTAAGATTTTATTTTGTTTTATTTTTTTTAAAGATTTTATTTATTTATTTGACAGAGAGAGAGTGAGAGTGAGAGAGGAAATACAAGCAGGGGGAGCCAAGAGGGAGAAGCAGGCTCTACCGAGCAGGGAGCCCCTATGCGGGGCTGATCCCAGGACCCTGGGATCATGACCTGAGCCAGCGGTAGACACTTAACAACTGAGCCACCCAAGATTTTATTTTTTAACAACTGCCCCAAGATTTTATTTTTTAAGTAATCTCTACACCCAGTGTGGGGTTCCAACTCACAACTCCAAGATCAAGAATCACAGGTTCTTCTTACTTAGCCAGCCAGGTGCCCCATGAATATGATTTAGTTTATAAGGGAGAGAAAGTGCAAGCCACATTATTTGGTTTTTCCATTTTTTGCAAGTTATTCCCTTTCTTTTCTTTCTTTCTTTCTTTTTTTTTTTTAAGTGATCTTTGTTCATTTGTTTTTAAGTAGGCTCCACATCCTACGTGGGGCTTGAACCCATGACCCTGAGATCAAGAGTGACATGCTTTACAGTCTGAGCCAGCTTGGCGCCCCCTCACTGAAAGTTCTTCATTCATTAACTCAACAGCTATTTATAGACTGCCTCCCCTGTCTGAGCCCTCTTCTACACGGAGGATCTACAATGATGAACAAATTCGGACATGGTCCTTGGGTTTGTGGGGCCTACAGACTCATGCTGTAGGCAGCACTAAGGAACCATTCACATAAAGAACACTACTGCTTTACACTATATACATAAACTGGCTTTTGGTTATGATGGAGAATGCTTTATAAAGATAGTGTGCAAATTTTTGGTGTGAACATATATTTTCATTTTTCTTACTTTCTTCCTAGGAATGGCTATTTCATATGGCAGCTCTATCATTAACCTTTGGAGGATCTGCCAGACTATTTTGTAAAGTGGCTGCATCATTTACATTCCCATCAACACTCTACAAGAGTTTTAACTTCACGTTCTTGCCAACATTTGTTATTATGTTTTTTTATTATTATGATAGCCACAATAGTGGGTGTGAGGTGGTATCTGATTTTGGTTTTGATTCACATTTCCATGATGGCTGATGATGTTAAGCATCTTTTCATGTGCTTAATTGGCCCTCTATATACCTTTTTTTTTTAATTTTGAGAAATATCTATTCATATCTTTCCTCACTTTTAATTAGGTTATCTTTTTGTTATTAAGTTAGCAATATTTTGAGCAGTGTACCATGTTGCACTTCTTTGTTAATTGTATTTCTAAATATTTTGTTCTTTTTTTTTTTTAAAGATTTTTTATTTATTTATTTGACAGAGAGAGATCACAAGTAGGCAGAGAGGCAGGCAGAGAGAGAGAGGAGGAAGCAGGCTCCCTGCTGAGCAGAGAGCCCGATGCGGGACTCGATCCCAGGACCCTGATATCATGACCTGAGCCGAAGGCAGCGGCTTAACCCACTGAGCCACCCAGGCGCCCCTAAATATTTTGTTCTTTTTGAACAAAATTATAAGTTGTAAATTTAATTGTTTCCTTAAATTCATTTTTTGGATTGGTCAATGTCAATGTATAGAAATACAATTGATTTTAGTGTATTGATCTTGTATCCTGCAACCTTTCTGAACTTGTTTATTAGTAATAATAGTTTTTTTGTGGACTCCACAGGATTTCTGTATACAAGATCTTATTACCTGTGAAAGAGATAGTCTTCTTTCTTTTCAAATCAGGATGCCTTTTATTTCCTTTCTTGGCTGGTTGTCCTGGCTACATCCTCCACCACAATGTTGAATACAAGTGCAAGAATGGACATCTTTGTCTTGTTCCTAATGTGTGAGGGAAAGCTTTCAAACTCATTATTAAGTGTGCTGTTAGCCGAGAGTTTTTCACTGATGCCCTTTATCAGGGTGAGGAAGTTCTTAGTTTGGTGAGTGTTTGGGTCATGAACAAATGGTGAATGCTGTCATAACTTTTTTTTTAAGATTTTATTTATTTATTTGACAGAGAGAGTTCACAAGTAGGCAGAGAGACGGGGAGTGGGGGGGGGGGAGCAGACTCCCTGCTGAGCAGAGAGCCCCATGAGGGGCTTGATCCCAGGACCCTGGGCTCATGACCTGAGACGAAGGCAGAGGTCTAACCCATTGAGCCACCCAGGCGCCCTGCTGTCATAACTTTTTCTGCATCTATTGAGTTTATTTGTTTCTGGTCTTTTGTTCTATAAATAGATGAGTTACATTAATTTTTGTATGTTAAACCAACCTTGGATTCCTGGGATAAATCCTACGTGGTTGTGGAGTATAATCCTTTTGATATGTCACTAAATTTCGTTTGCTATGTTGTGTGTGTATTGTTGAGGATTTTGAATCTATATATTTTTTTTAAAGATTTATTTACTTATTTATTTGACAGAGAGAGAGAGAGAGATCACAAGTAGGCAGAGAGGCAGGCAGAGAGAGAGAAGGGAAACAGGCTCCCTGCTGAGCAGAGAGCCTGATATGGGGCTGGATCCCAGGACCCTGGGATCATGACCTGAGCCGAAGGCAGCGGCTTAACCCACTGAGCCACCCAGGCGCCCCTTGAATCTATATTCTTATGGAATTTTGGTTTGTAGTTTTCTTTATGTTGGTTTTGGGATGAGGGTAATATTGGTATCACAGAATGAGTTTGGAAATAATCCCTCCTCTTTTGTTTCTTAAAAGACTTTGTGAAGGATTGGTGGTAATTATTTAAAGATATGATAGAATTCACCAGTGAAGCCATCTGGTCCTGGACTTTGCTCTGTCAGAAAGTTTTTGGATGACTGATTTGGTCTTTTTACTTATGGACCTATTCAGATTCTCTATTTCTACTTGAATAGTTTCAGAGGTTTATTCCTTCTAGGAATTTGTTGATTTCATTGAGTTTGCCTGATTTGTTACCATAAAATTTTTCATAGAACGCTTTTTTGGATACAACGAGCAATTCATTTGTGATTTTAATAATTAGAATATTGTTTCTTTTTTTTTCTCTAATAGTCCAGCTAAATGTTTGTCAATTTCATTGATCTTTTCAAAGAACCAAATTTTGAGTTGTTAATATATTCAATTTTTCTATTCTCTAATTCACTTATTTCTGCTCTGAATTTTATTATTTCTTTCCTTCTGTTTGCGTAGAGTTTAGTTTTGCTCTTCTTTTTCTCATTTCTTCGGGTGAAAGTTTAAGTTATTAAGTTGAGATCTTTCTTCTTTTTAATATAGGTACTTAAAGCCATATATTTCCTCCTAAGTATTGCTTGCATTTCATTCCATAAGTTTTGGTATGTTGGGTTTTCATTTTCATTCATCTCAAAGTATTTTGTAATTTCCCCTGTGACTTCTTTGACCCATAGGTTGTTTAAGAATATATTGTATAATTTCAACATATTTGTGAATTTCCCAAATTGCCGTCTGTTATAGATTTGTACTTTCATTTCATTGTGATCAGAGGCATATTTGTATGATTGAAAAAATCTCATGGCCTCACAGATGGTCTATCCTGGAAAATACTCCATGCGCACTTGAGAAAAAAGTGTCTTCTGCTGTTGTTAGTGTATTCTATAGATGTCTGTTAGTTGGTTTATAGTGTTGTTCAATTTTTCTATTTACTAGTTGATCTTCTATCTAGTTATCCCACCCGCTATTGAAAATAGGATATTAAGCCTTCCACTATTTTAGTGAATTGCCCATTTCTGGCTTCAGTTCTGTTTTTGATTCATATATTTTGGGGCTTTGTTACACCTATATGTAATCCATAGATCTATACTTATTGTTTTGTCTTTTTAGTATATTGGCCATTTCATAATTATATCATCTTCTTTGTAACCACTCTTATTATAAAGTACATTTTGTCTGATACTTCCATAGACATCCCAGCTCTTTCAGTTACTGTTTCCATGGCATGTATTTTTCCACCTCTTTGCTTTTAACCCATCTGTGTCTTTGAATCTAAAATGTGTCTCTTTTAGGGGTGACTGATTGGCTTGGTTGGAAGCGGATGTGACTCTTGATCTCAGGGTCAAGTTCGAGCCCCACATTCAGTGTAGAGCTTTCTTAAATAAATAAATAAATAAATAAATAGATTTTGAAAAGTTAAAAGGAATAGGGGCACCTATTCTTTTTATTTTTTTTTTTAAAGATTTTATTTATTTATTTATTTGACAGAGTGAGACCACAGTAGGCAGAGAGGTAGGCAGAGAGAGAGAGAGGGAAGCAGGCTCCCCGCTGAGCAGAGAGCCCGACGGGGGACTCGATCCCAGGATCTTGAGATCATGACCCGAGCCGAAGGCAGCGGCCCAACCCACTGAGCCACCCAGGCGAGGGGCACCTATTCTTAACCAGTTCGTTAAGCTTCTGATTACAGCTCAGGTCATGATGATCTCAGGGCCCTAGGATTTGGGGCTCTGCCCTCAGTGGGGAGTCTGCTTCTCCCTCTTCCTGTGCCCCTCCCTCTGCTCATGTTCTCTCGCTCTCATTTAAATTAACCAAATATTTTTTTGAAAAGTTAAAAAAATAAAATGTGTCTCTTGGAGACAAAATATAGTTATAAATAAAGTATAAACATATACTTTTTATTTTTTCTAAAATCCTTACCTGTTGTTTGGAGTGTTCACTCCATTCACATTTAATTTAATTACTAATAATGTAGGGTTTATATCTGTCATTTTGCTATTTGTTTGCTACCTGTCTTAAGTCCTTTTTATTCCTCTTTTCCTCCATTCCTGCTTTCTTTTTTCTTACGTATTTTCTAGTGTAGCATTTTAATTTCATTGTTGTTTCTTTCACTATGTTTTTTTCTGAATCATTGTCTTTTGGGTCATTGTTGTTCCCTGGGAATGGCAGTTCACATCTTAAAGATGTATTTATTTACTTGAGAGAGAGAGAAAGACAGTGCGTGTGCCTGACGTGGGGGGAAGGCAGAGAGAGAATCCCCAAGCAGACTCTCCTCTGTGCAGGGAGCCTGATGCAAGGTTTAATCCCCAGACTCTGAGATCAGGATTTGAGCTGAAAGAGCTGAAATCAAGAGACCTTAGCTGAGCCACCCAGGGGCCCCTGCAGTTCACATCTTAAATGAATGAACCTCATCCCATCCTGGGACAGAAAAAAGTGCCCAGCTGGCCCAAGGCATCTATCTCTGCTCCGTGTTTCCCAGACTTTACAATGGGGTATCAGTATTATTGTCTTATCATTAGCTGAGCTGTACTATTATTTGTGAAAAGCTTTATTTAAATGAATTGCTCTTTTACTTAAATGTAGTCAAAACAAGTGTTTTTTAAAGATTTTATTTACTTGAGAGAGAGCAAGTGAGTGAACACGTGAGTGTGGGGGGTGGGGCAGAGGGCTAGGGAGAGTCTTAAGCAGATTCTGTTATGATCACAGAGCCAGACTCGGGGCTCGATCTCAGGACACTAAGATCACGACCTGAGCTGAAACCAAGGGTCAGATGCTTAACTGACTGCGCCACCCACGTGCCCCATAACAGAAGTTTTATATCGATATCATAAGTAGAGAAGCCCATATCACTTGCCTTCATTCATTTAAATATACATATTAATGTTTATTAATTTTAAAAAAAGATTCCTTTGTGTATTACCTGAAGTGACCTTGGGTACCATACTTTGGGAAACACCACTTCTCGTTCAGCAGTCTTCCAATTCTATACACTGCCCGTTTACTTGGCCTGTGGGATTTGTGATCTCTCCCTATCGTTTGCCTTCCTAAGGGCAGAGATGCTGTGTCCTATAGAAGACAAAAAATTTATTTGGTTTAATTTGAATTTTATCTGGGCTCCTCTCGGGATGGTGCAGCAGAGCCCATCAGGCATCGATGCTCGACTGTGTACCCCGGTGTCCTTCATCATTCCTACTCACCGCATCCCCGTGGTGTCCACGCCCGGGTGAAGCTGCCATGACCTGCCTCTAAGTACAAGGCATTAGATTTTAGTGATTTGTAAATCTGATTTCCCAAAAAGGTGAAGATAACGGCCTGTGTGAATACTTAGACCCACCAGGAGAAAGAACCAGGTCATTATCACACACCACGCCATGGTCTTCCAATAGCCTGGGATTGGTTTTTACGCTAAGGAACCCAAAGTATCTCTAAACATGCTGGGAGAAATTTTTTTTTTTTTTTGGAGAAGTTATTTTTTTGTAGAATGTCTTCCACAATTATATCATTGCTACTGATTTGTAATTTCCATTATATACAAGTTTGCTGAGAGGTTCATAACTCTGCTTTAGTTTCCATAAAGCGCCTTTTTGGCAGGTAGGTTGTGGAATTGGATGCAAATCCTCTCTCTAAATTAAGTGAAAACTTGTTAAGTCACTTTATTTAGATCAAGGAGGGATTTTGATTTATTTTTGGAGAGGGTACAGATACTTTTTGATCCTGCCACTTCCCATAGCTATAGAAGGCTGTTTTACAAGGAGAAACTGGGAAGGTTTGCCTTGGGTCACATTTAAGTACTGCTGGAAAGTGGAGGCTCTTTTCCTACTTGGATGCTGAGGGACAGAGCTGCCAGGTGACAGGGAGCTAGAAACCGGTTACGTTGGACTCTGCTGGGGGTGAACCCACACCTGCCTGCAGGTGTGTCTTCCTCCTGCAGGCGAGGCCCACTACTGTCTTACCCCCTCCTGCCTGGCTGTGGTCACCACAGTTTAGTTCTGTGATGATGTGGCCCCAAGTGTGAGCAGGCCGGGGAAGGCCTCCAGGATCCCATATCTTTGGTCCCAGCCTCCTGCAGAATTTGATTAGAAGAATTTTAGGGAGGTGCCTGGGTGGCTTAGTTGGTTGAGGGAACAGCTCTTAATTTCCCCTCATGATCTCAGGGTTCTGGGATCAAGCCCCATGTCAGGCTCTGCGCTCATGGCGTGATAGGGGTTGGAGGGGTCTGATGAAATTCTCTCTCCTCCCTTTCTCTTTCCCTCTGTCTCCCCAACTCTCACACTCTTTCTCTCAAATAAATAAACTTAAGAAAAAAAACATTAAAAAGAAAAAGAAGAATTTTAGGGGCCCTTGTGAGAGGGATGGGTTCTCTGGCCAATCCAAGTGTCTAGTGAGTTCCCCGGTATCCCAAACTGATAAGTGACTGTGGCAAATAAATCAGTCACTAACTTCAAAACATAAAGTCTAAAAAGTCCATCCAGATTCTTGGAAAGAATATTAGTCACCAGTTTTTCTTTAAGGGCTGCAGTGAAGTCAATGATAAAGTGGTTTTTGGCTTCTCTTGCATAGGTCTTCTCAAGGGGGTGTGAAGGGGGAAGGAAGGTGCCTTGTGACACCTTCTGTTTGCATTTGTTCCTTTGAGCATTTTTGTTTCTCAGTGACAGCAGCTCGGTGACTGCACGGAGAACAGCAGAGGCTGTGCCTTCAGTCTGAGTCATTCCCATGTGCTCACAGTTTCATGGTCACACAAGAATAACTCCTATGAGGACGAATTCACTCTCCACTGTGAGCATACCAGTGATCCCTGCTTCTAACGCTAGATGTTAACATCCTATATGGCGGGGAGGCTGCAGTGGCCTGGGCTGGGGCCGTCCATCATTCTGTTTCACCTACCTGGAAAGTCATCTGTGTTTTTAACTGTCTCTCCCAAATGCCAGATCATCTAGGTTTTACTTTGCGCGTTCCTCCTTGAGCATCCCTCACTCTTCCCATGTGCCAGGCTACGTGCACCTTGAAAATAGGACCTGTGTCATCTCACGTCCTGAATTCACCCTGACCACCTGGAGGAGATGACTACATGATTCACTGAATTCAATCAAATTGCATCTCTTTTTCTTATTTTCTATCCACTTCACCGCCCCTCCCCCCATTAGAACTCTCAGCTTCGGTCTCCCACTAGTTTCTGGATGTACTTTCTATGCATCCCAGTCTTCATTCATTGAACATCTTTGTGTGCCTTCCAAGTATCAGCACTGGACTGGGCACTGGGGAGGTCACAGGAAGCCAGACACTGTCCCAAGTCCCAAGAAGCCCCAGTCTACGGGGAGGGACAGGAAAGAGGGAAGGCCACCGTGTGAGGGAGGCCATTGAGGCAGTTTCTGGAAGTCAGGGAGACCTTCCAGGGCTGCGATGTCTAGCCTGAGATCCCTGGTGTTTGGTTGTGCATTCCCTCTGCTTGGAGGGACTCTCTTCAACTCCTGAGAGCAAATCCATATGGTTCTCTCTCCTCCAAACCCTCTTCTTGAGGGTGGTCTCCTCTCCCAGTTTTCAAGATGGTTGCCCTCTGGGTCCTCTGCTCTGTCTTTCTCAGGATCCACTGGTCTTGGCGAGGTCTTGTTCTCCACCTTCTCCCCATTCTTCCTGGTTGGGCCTTCATTCGGAGGAGGATGATTTCTCAACACAAGTCTCCAAACCCTTCTTCTCGGCCAAAATACATGGCTACCTCCCTGCTGGATCCAGCCTGTTACAGACGTGCTGTCGTAGCCTCCAACTCTGGCCCTTCAAGAACAGAACATGGTGTTTTTCTTCTGAGTGACCCTTACTGAGAGAGTCAGGTGATCGTGGTTATTCTCTAAAGGTTTTAGGCTGGACCCACGGAGCAGGCAGGGTGTGGCTTGCTTTTATCTTTTTATGTAACTGAGTCAACCCTTGTCATGTTCTCTCCCGAGGAGACACATTCTTTTGGGACAAATACAAGCATACCATTTTATTATTTGTCTCTATTCATAGGTAAGCATTAGTACCTAGCTCATAGCCTACTTCCAGATGTGGCACAGTCCTCCCGAGCGGCCCCTGTGGGCTGAGCTCCCACCGGCTGGGTTTGCTTGTGGCCACTGGTCTGAACACCAGTTGGTGTCACTAGTTTTGGTGGGGTTAGGGGGGTGGGGGCTGGGGGTTATTCCCACTAATCACAAAATACTTCCAGCTCTCTGCCTTTGCAAGACGGTCGAATTGCATTTCTCAGCCCCCTTGCGGCGGGTGGGGCCCTGTAGGTAACTGGTAGCTCTGGAGACCCCCAGGAGATTCCGTGGGGCTGAGGTGTGAGTCCCTTTGCGTGCTGACTGGCAATGTTTGCAATGACAGCTGCTTCTCCAGCCTAGGCCCTGCAAGGGGGGAGACATGGGGCAGTGGCTTCTAGCTGCTCATGATAGACACGAGCTCAAGTGAGAATGGAACTTTGTTGGCAGGAACCACAGAGGCTTGGGTTGTTTGCAATGTATCTTGAAATTGACCAGCCTCCTCCTAGTGTGAAATGAAGTGCTATGTAGCGCCTTTCATGCTTCAAGCATGCAACCTTCGATCTTTATAATAGCTGACATATCCACTTCCATGAACTTTGTGGATAAAATCCCCCAAAGCAGTAGGCTTCTCTCTGTCTCTCTAAACAAAGGTTGAAAATATATACACGTTCATAGCATTTTACGCAAACCTAACCTGTGTCCAAAGGACTCTGGAGCACGCTGATGAGTCAGTAAGATGGGCTGGGCCCACACTTAGCGGCCAAGCTTCCCTAACTAGCTGCCCCAGCCACCCACCACATGCCCGTCTGCTGTTCAGCGTTGACTATGCATCTGCGGGACCCGGCGGGTGATGGCTGCCTCTGGTTCCTTCCTTTCCACTGTCATTCACTTTGACAAGTCAGAAGTGGTGTTTCCACTGGTGTCAACCCCTCCAGTCTTTTTCATCGCTGTTCTAACCTGACACCAGGGTTTCAAGTTAGAAGTGCCCCTTATGGTCCTATACCTACCTCTTGAACCCCAGGACAGAGAAAGGGAAACCAGGTGGGACTACCCCTAAAGGGTAGAGGACAACCCCCCACATCCAGGGTCCAGCCAAGGTCAGTCCTTGCAGATTCTACCTTAGACCTCATTCCCTCCGCTTCAAACGCTGCTCCAATCTCTAACCCCAATGTAGGACTCGAACTCACAACCCTTGGATCAAGAGTTGTACGCTCTACTGACTGAGCCAGCCAGGTGCCCTGAACATAGATTATTTTATTTTATTTTATTTTTTTTTAAAAGATTTTATTTAATTATTTGACAGAGAGAGATCACAAGCAGGCAGAGAGGCAGGCAGAGAGAGATGAAGGGAAGCAGGCCCCCTGCTGAGCAGAGAGCCCCACGCGGGACTTGATCCCAGGACCCCGGGATCATGACCCGAGCCGAAGGCAGTGGCCCAACCCACTGAGCCATCCAGGTGCCCCTGAACATCGATTCTTAATAAAGAAGCTAATGTTGCATTGGAAAGAGGCAGAAGAGAGCGTCTTCAGCCAGATCTTCTGACTCCATGATTTCATTGGGGCCCACAAGATCAGGAGACATTCTACAGGCAAGTGCTGATGGTGGCCATGGCCAACTAGTCCATCTTTTGAAGCTTCTCCATTTCACACTGATTTCCTTCATTTTCTAGAGCATTTAGGATAGAAGAGAACCTCCATACATGGTCTATCCAGGTTTAGGTTGACCCTCCTCTAAAGCTTGAATCTTTCCTACATGATTCTGAATAAATTTTAGGCCTGTCTCTCTTTGGTACATCCAAGGTAAGAAGAAAGACATTGCTTTTTAACTAATAAGTTTGGTAGTAGATGACTTAGTAGCAATGGCAACAACAACAACCACTATGTTTTGGGCCCTTACAATGAGGTCAGATGTATCTTTTCCTTTTACTTCTTACAACCCATCTTCGGAGATTGTTATTGTTAGTCCATTTCACAGAGAAGCACAGAGAACGTACCCGCTCGAAGTCACACTATTATTTTAACAGTGTGGATCTAGGTTCAAACTCCAGGCCCATCAGACCACAAAACCTGTGTTCCTAAGCACGGTTCCTTTCCAAATGCACAGTTATAACCGAAAACTGATTTGAGGTTCTCTTCCTGTCTCTGGGCACACAGAAGGACTATGTTTCCTAGAACTTTTTTGGTTAGGTAGGACAGTGGTACTATTTCTAGCCCAGAACTTCTAGGCTGAGGCATCTGAGAGCAGGTGTGAGTTCTCCACTTTCTCTTTTCCCTGTTGCAGTAATCCTAGAGGCAATGAGATAGGGGGCCTCTGACATGAGAGGTGCCTCTATCCCTACTGGCCTGCATTTAATTTGCATGAGCAGGATACTGATGTGTTAAGCCTCTGAGAATTTAAGGTTTGTTTGTTCTTGTAGTGTCGACTTTCCCATCCTGAGCATTAAAGCTGCATGTTATAATTGCCTCCATTTATTTTTCTTTTGATTGGAATTCTGCCTTCTAGACCAGGGTCTGCCTCAGAATGTCAGTTCCTGGCACCTGCTATCTCATTTTATTTGTGTTCGTCTCCTATGTGCTGATCTCATGGCACAGTGTAGTTAGGATCCTCTTAGTAGATCAGAGATTATGTTTTATATTTCTTCTTTATGCTGACGCTCTAGGCACAAAATTAGTGTGGAAGCAATGCTAGTTAATTATTAAATCTATAATACCCAGAAAAAGACTATTTGTATTTATTCTGGTTTATACAAGTCACTGTTCATTAGACTTTTAAGTTCAGTTGAGGACACTATTCTATTTATAAGTCTAGAATATTTTAGCAATTTCTTTTAAGGAACTTTTAAATAATAATTTGCTCCCATTTGCAGATTCAGCTAAATACTTTCAACCATTTAAAACTGCATTTATAAATGTATTATATTCTATTTCCTTTTAAAAGTACTTCAATTGTCTGACAAACCCTCCCTAAGTACCTAAGTAATTTTTATAAATCAAATACATTAAACATACAGATATGGTGAACCTAATTTCTCTGAGAATCTCTTATTATTATCTGTAAACATGGTAAAATATCTACTTAAAAATCACAAATGTAAATCAATTATCCAATTACATGGGTTTTTTCTTTAAGATTTTATTTATTTATTTGAGAGAGAGAGAGACAGTGAGAGAGGGAACCCAAGCAGGGGAGTGGGAGAGGGAGAAGCAGGCTTCTCGCTGAGCAGGGAGCCTGATGTGGGACTTGATCCCAGGACTCTGGGATCATGACCTGAGCCAAAGGCAGACGCTTAATGACTGAGCTACCCAGGAGCTCAGCGATTACATGTTTTTGATACAAATACAAATTTATATAAAAGTTGGAAGTACAGTACAAAGACCTTTCTCTAAACCATTTGAGAGTAAGTTGCTAATCTGACACCCCATTACCTCTGAGTATTTTAGTGTGTGCTTTCCTACAGACAAGGACATTCTCCTATATAACCATAACATAGCTATTCAAATCAGGAAATTAACATTGATACATCACTATTGTTAACCCTCAGACCCCATTCAAGTTTTGTCTCTAGTCCCAATGAGCAAAGGGGTCCTGTTCAGCATCTTGTGTTCCAGTAGTTGTCATTGTCTTTGTTCTCCTTCAGTCTGGAACCATTTCTTAGCCTGTCTTTGACTTCCATGTCCTTGATATTTTTGAAACTTGTAGGCCAATTATTTTGCAGAATATTCCCTGGTTTGGGTATATATGATCCTCATGGTAGGTTCAGGCTATGTATCTTGGGCAGGAATATCATAGAAGCAACGTTGTGTTCTTCCTACTGCATTCTATAGATTGGTGTGTGATCTCAGTTTTTCTTGTTACTTTTTATCATGTTCACTTTGATTACTTGATTAAGGTAGTGTCTTCACTTAATCTGTAGTCCTTCTGTAACTTTTTTTTTTTTAAAGATTGTATTTATTTATTTGATAGACCGAGATCACAAGTAGGCAGAGAGGCAGGCAGAGAGAGAGGAAGGGAAGCAGGTTCCCTGCAGAGCAGAGAGCCCAATGCAGGGCTCAATCCCAGGACCCCGGGATCATGACCTGAGCTGAAGGCAGAGGCTCTAACCCACTAAGCCACCCAGGTGCCCTGTCCTTCTGTAACTTAACAGAATTTCGAAGCTATGCAAATATCCTGCTTTTGTCAAAGTTTTTATAAAACCCTTTATTTGTTTATTTATGCCTGTACGTTTCCTATTTTGTTCAATGGGTTATAATCCATTACTACCCTTCTTGGTTTTGATTGTCATGGTATCTCTAATCAACCTGGCTTATTCAATTTGACATGCCGCTGTAATTTTTTTGAGCATTCCTTGCTTCATGACCTGATAAGATGTTTCAGGTTTCTATTGCACCTTCCCTGCCCTAGTTCTAGAGTCATCCATTTCTCCAAGGAGCCATGGAAAATAGTATTCAGAAGCCAGGACCCACCCTTCCAGGTAGGCTCATTGCCGTCGGGGTAATGCTGCTCCCAGTCCTTCCATTGGACAGGAAACAGAGAGAAAATTGCCTTCCATTGCCCTTCCTATGTTTACTTATTTCCTCAATAGCTATGTATTGATTAATCAATCAATGTCCCACCTGACTGCCACCCTCTTTCCCCTGCTCGCACTCTCTCCTCTGAGCCTCCCCCTGCACGGATCTCTTCCTCATCCCGCTTGGGATCGGATGCCCTGCCCTATCTGCTGCAGTTCCTGAGTCTTTCTGGAGATCCAGCACATTCTTGTCCGAGGTCCTTCTGCTCTACAAAGTTGTTGCAAACACTGAATTAGTGAATACCCAGACTTTGCTCCTAAGGGAAATACAGAGTTAGGTTCCTCAGGGCCTCTGGCCACATTTTTGTCAACCAATCAATACATACCTTGTTTTATGGACATTTTTTATTATTGAAGACATCTTAATTAATAAGATATTGTTGATTCATTAACATTCATCTCACAGTCAACAGCACTATAACCCACGCCTGAACGAAGCTTATCTACCACACATATGTTCTCCATAAGGCACATCACGACCTTCTTGCATTTAGGAAAAGCAGACAGAACTTCAGACTATACTTGGAGGCCATCTTAAACAGTGAAATCAGCAATAAATAGTACAAAAATGTGAAACAGGCAGCACTAAGCAGACCAAGAAAAGGACAGTGTTATTTACAGTAGGAGAGCTGAAACAGCAAGGCAGGGCGTTGCCTTGTTCGGCTTCAGCTGGGGAGGGGTTCCTGGGGTGTCTCAAATTTTTTGCCGCTCTGTGTCTGTCTGTGAATGACTGCAAAAGCACCAGGAGTATTGATTTTGAGGTTACAAATGCATTTCAGTTGGTAGGTGAATTTGCAAATACGAGATCCACAAATAATGAGGACTGACTCCCGATCTATTTCGCTCTGCGTCACCTAATGGCTTTCTTTGGACAGACAGGGAAGGGGAGGGAAGGGAAGGAAGGGGAAGAGATTGACTACACCTTTGAAATGACAGTCACAAGGCTGAGACATTACACTAGCAGGCCAAATTCCCTTCAGCAGGGTAAGTACATAAAAAACTGAGGAAGAACAAACATCTTAACCTGAACATGTTAATACTATGAGTTTTCTTCTTTCAACATTTGCATACTTAATTCTAACATAATTATCCATTAAGGGAATTATATTTTCTCACACAATTTCTGGAGTTGTCTTCATGTATCATTTTTGAGATGGCTGCATTGACTCAAGGTTGCAAAAGTGCCGGGGAAGTGGGCTGTTGAGGGAATTCTTGACAGGGACCTTGACAGGATTCAAGGGAATCCATACATGCCTGAACCACTTGCCCAGGATCCCAAGAGCCGGCTGTGCCGTCTAAGATCTAGGCCTCGTGTTAGCTGTTTGAAATTGGCCATCTTGGGTGTATTTACACCATGGAGATCTGCAAAGGCTACAAGTCGGGGCTTTTTCGGAGAACTGGTTGTTAAATCTTAACCAGCACACCACCCCCAAGAGCCAGGTTTATACTTGCTGTACCATTGACTCTTATTGCCCAAAAAGGGAATGCTTACAAGGCCAGAGACCTTCTAACCTCTACTCGCAGAAGGCTTCAACCCTTGTATTTCTTGTTCAGATACTGTATTTCTTTGGCTCTTAAGATACGTGACCTCAACTCTAAAGACTTAAATCTGATGGAGACCTAGAGCGCCTGGTTGCCTCAGTTGAGAGAGCTTGTGACTGCTGGTCTCGGGGTCATAAGTTCGAGCCCCATGTTGGGTGCAGAGATTACTAAAAATAAACAAACAAATAAACTTAAAAAAAAAAAACCTGGATAAATTTGATGGATTCTTGCATTCTTTTGCCTTCTTAGGAACACAGCTCTTTTACTATGGAATCAAAAATCTGACTGAGGCTGGGCCCTCTTTCTCAGCTTTGTCTGGTTCAGTGATGACCTTAAAGGTGATTCTATGTCCCCCCATCCCCACCCCCCAACCTGATGTGCCTCCTCCTGCAGGGGAGGAGTCCCTCCTCTGCAGGGACTCCTGCAGAGTCCTCCTGCTATACATTTTCCTCATGTCTTTTTCCCTGTGTAAGGTCCAGATCCAAGCTCCTTTGGCAGATGAGCCTCCTGGCTTCAGAGCTTGGGGTGCAGGTCCCCCCTACCCTGCCTGCTGGTCTCCATGAGCTGGGTGAGCTGCCATCTCCAGCTCCTTCAACACCTGGCACCAGCATGTGGACAAAGAACTCATGCTGTTTGCTGATCCTGGGGACTCGGGCTATAAAATTGTAGGCCAAGTTGTTAAACTCAGAGGCAGGTAGACAGCCAAACAGGGCCCTGGCTGCCCGGCATCTGGCTTTTGGCAGACAGAGCGGTTTCTCCATCTGCGGGGGCCTTGGTGTGGCCTTTCCCTCCAGGAGGCGATGCCAGTATAATTTATTGGGCCATAATTGTTGAAAGGAATAGTCCTTCAGGCCATTCATTCAGGCCAAAAATGTTTCTTTATGGAGCAGTCTCAGTGTTCTCAGCCTTGTGCTATGTGGAGTGTGTGCGTGTGCGCGTGTGTGTGCTTGTGTGTGTGTTTGTGTGTGTGCGCGTGTGAGTGTGTTCAGAGGAGAGTCACCAGAAAGACCAAGATGCAGTCCCTCTTCTGTGATTTACCAGTTGAGCAACAATAGAAAACAGAATACGCTAAATATAAGGGCATCTAGAGCATGTGACTCAATCTCGGAGTTGTGAGTTCGAGCCCCCACACTGGGGGTAGAGATTACTTACAAAGAAAATCTTTAAAAATAAATAGAATCATAGAATCACCTTTAAGGTCATCACTGAACCGGACAAAGCTGAGAAAATATTTAAAAATAAATAAACAAGGTGGCTCTGTGGCACAACGGATAGTACATTGAACTTCTAAAAATAAAGAAACAAATAAAATGAAGATCTTTCATCCTTTCCTTTCTCCCTCTCTCCCTCTTCCTTCCTTCCTTCCTTCCTTTCTTTTCTTAAAGCTTTTATATATCTATTCGACAGAGAGACACAGCGAGAGAGGGAACAGAAGCAGGGGGAGTGGGAGAGGGAGAAGCAGGCTTCCCGCTGAACAGGGAGCCCGCTGAGAGGCTCAATCCCAGGACCCTGGGATCATGACCTGAGCCAAAAGCAGACGCTTAATGACTGAGCCACCCAGGCATCCTGAAGGTATTTCTTTCTTTTTTTTTTTTTTTATTTTATTTATTTATATGACAGAGAGACACACAGAGAGAGGGAACACAAGCATCAGGAGAGGGAGAGGGAAAAGCAGTCTTCCTGCTGAGCAGGGAGCCTGATGTGGGGTGTGACCCCAGGACCCTGGGATTATGACCTGAGCCGAAGGCAGACGTTTAACCATCTGAGTCACCCAGGTGCCCCCTGAAGGTATTTCTTAAAAGGAAACGAAGAATATGCTAAATGCCAAATATGCAGTAGAAACTGAAAACACTAAAGAATTTCAAAGGAAACACTTTTCGTCACCATGATGAACAGCCTTCACAGGGTTGGTTTGAGGGATGGATAGGATTTGGTCAGTGAAGAGCAAAGTGAGAGAGCACCTCACCAGAAAAAAGAGCTCACAGGATGGGAATGGAGTTGGCAACTTGTAGGCATGCAGTTCCCGAGGTTGTGGCTCCTGGGGAAGGTCTCCCGAGAGAAGATCTCAAGATGTGCGCAGAGGCCACATGGGAGAGGACCTCAAATAACAGGCAAAGGAATTTAAACTCCATTCTGTAGGAAACAAAAACCCTCACCTAAAGTTTTTTTTTTTTTTAAGGTTTTATCTATTTATTTGAGAAAGGGAGAGAACACATAAGTGGGGGAAGGGGAAGAAGGAGAGGGAGAAGCAGACTCCTTGCTGAGCACAGCGCCCAATGTGGAGCCTCATCGCAGGACCCTGAGATCATGACCTGAGCTGAGGTCAGACGCCTAACCGACTGGGCCACCCAAGCGTCCCTCACCAAAAGATTTTAAGGGAAGAGTGGCATGATCTGGTCTGTGTCAAATGAAGTCAAAATTAGGATTTCTGTTCTTACCGTTGGAGGTATTTTCTCTAAGAGGAGCTTTGGCGATGTTCAGAGGTTGCCAGGCTGAGGAGGTCATGACTGAAGGAAGAAAGACGGGTTTCCAAGAATATCTCTTCTGCACTCACTGGGCTATTCTTGCCTGGTCACCATCTGCAGCAGATATAAGAGATAATACTATGGCCATAATATTAATGACAAGCATAAACAATAAGTAAAATTTACAGATTAATTTCTATGTGCTAGATCCTAAGCTAAGCACTCTACTATGATTTTGTAAAATACTTATAACAACTGTATGAAGTGGATACTATTATTATCTCCATTTTACAGATGAGAAAATGAAAGCACAGAGAAGTGAAGGGATTTCCCCAAGGTCACACAGACTGGAAGTGACAGTGGGAAGATAGGAACCCAGCACTGTCTGAGCTCCGCCCTCCTACACTGTATAAATTCTCTTCTGAGATGAGTCGCTTTCTCTATGGAGCCATCCCTAGGATATGGAGGCAAGATTGTGAATGGAGGGCTGGAATTCAACCCAAGCAGGTGTTTTAGCAAGTGGTGGACAGACCACATCAGAGGGTGACAGAGAGGGAATTCGGATTGCCTTGGAAGGTGGTTTCTAGGGCACGTTCCAGGTTTTCACCACTGTCCTCACAGTTCAATTAGCTTAATGATGAATGAATGGGTGAATGAATGACTTGATTGCTAACTGGTGGCCCAAAGGGTATCTACTCTACAGATATTTTTGTCCCACATGCTGTTAAAGAAACACATAGAGCCAATGTTTTAAAGTCAAGTGATTTTTAAAAAAAATCCAGCGTTCTCAATTCTCTTATGCAATTTGGAAATCTGGCATGAGTATATTTGCATTTCTGCAGAGCAATACTCAGCTGGGGGAAGCAGCAGCTGTCCCCCCAGCCCCGCCCAGGCCAAGGGGCTTTAGTCCCTGTTCACAGAGTCCACGGCCTTCACACAGAGTGTGACTTACACCAGCCTCGTTGATCCATTTATGTCATCTCCTTGGTCTCTATAGGTATTTGATTTTGAAACCCTGTTGACAGATGCCACCCTAAATAATCACAGGTGAAGTGAAAATGGGAGGAATAGCAAGAAAATGGATAACATCGAGCTCCAGGAAGATTTAATCAATAGATGTCTATCTAGCAAAAGTTTAATCGAGAGAAATGTAAAGTCTTATAACTGTCCATTAAATCAAGTGCTCTAGTGGGGACACAGGAAGATGGCTTAACAGTAATAAAATGAAAAAAATCCGCACAAGTTTTAGTGGATGAAAACCTCAATGTGAGTCAATGGTATGATGTAAGTGTCAAGAAAGCTGTGACTTTAGGCTATGTTAACAGAAGTATATGGCCAATGTTCGGCTGCCTCATAACAGGGATTAGAGGTGTACTGTATAGCCTCCCGGGAAGAGTACAAATTAATTTCACAGGGTGGAGGCTGACAGAGGCCTGATATTGACATGGTGGAAGGAAGCTGCCCAGAACTGCCCAGAGACAGAATAGCTGCCCAGGAGGAGGTCCGTCCCCTGGAAATAGAGCGTTCAAGTGTGAACAGGACGACTGCTTGGCAAAAATCTGGAGTGGCAGACGGGAGCGATCAGAGGATGACTGGTATCAGAGAATGTCTGGTCCATCTTGACCCTCACCTTCCATGATTCCATGTGCTAGAAGTCTCTTTGGAGAAAGGGAAATGAATAGGAACCTCTTTGAGCCCTTTCATGTGTGAGAGCTACACATATGGCGCTAGTTTGGCAGAAAGCTCTGGTTACCTGTGAAAGCATTTGGTAAGATCATAGACAGATGAGGCCTCCCTGACTTAGGCTCATCACCTGGAAGGCCCACCGTGGTGTTTCAGATGGGAGCCGGGCTGAAGATGGCATTTTGCCACCTCCTAGGTTTGTGGGATGACCAAACTTGCCACAGAGACAGGGTGCACATTGGGGAGACACTTAGACATTGAGGAATTAAGTGACGGCTACTGTATACAAACGACTTGCTAGTTTTCAGGGGTCCCTGTGCAGTGTCAAACCAGATCTGGAAGTTTGCTCCCTGGCAACCCTTGGTAACCAGTGGGTTAACAGTGGGTCAACAGCGGGTCTGTTGTATCGAATGCCCCCGGTTGTGGCACACGGGAGAAGATGCAGAGCAGCGGGAAAGAACATGGGCTCCGGAGTCGACGGCCAGGGTTCAAATCCTGCTCCAGGTTATCCCTGTGTAAAAGGTGGATAATCACACCCATATACAAGATATGATATAAAGTGTTTTTAACCTAGGAAACGATCAACAGAAATTAACCAAAGACTTGTCTTTTTTTTAATGACTATTTTGAAGACTGGCCCGTTTTTCTTGTTTCCATCCTGCTGTGCTTCGTCTGTGAGGCCGCTTGGATTTCAGCAGCTGTGGCCCCTTAGAGAAAACGTGTGCTGAGGAGCCCGGCTGGAGGGAATAGAAGACACGAGCTGCAGTTATGGACAGGATCAACCCACCGTTCGCACCGAGAGATCATCACTGGTATCTTAAAAGGAAGCTCCTGAGGTGCCTGGTAGAGCTTACGCGAAAAAAAAATATTTCAAATAAAAACTTCAAAAATTAAACAAAGAAATAAAAGGAAGTTCCTTATTTGCCATCTACCTCAGGATCTCCTATAAGAGGCTCTGTGGGAGGAGTTTCTGTCACCAGCTCATCAAAGTACCACCTGCGGGTCCTCAAAATGCCAAGCACACACACCCTGACTGGGGCCTTTTTGCTTATTGGTTCTTCTTCCTGAAACTCTCTTGCCTCAGATATGTGCATGACTCAGTCTGTTTCTTCATTCAAATATTGCCTTGTTGGAGGAAACATCCCTAAGCAGCATATCTAGAATAGCATCTTTCCCCTTGTCCCGATTTCTCTCTCCTGCCCTGAACACCACCTGACATGTGATGTAATTAGTTATTATCTCTGCTGCCTCTCTGAATGGGTGATCTGTGAGAGCAGGGACTTGGTCCTAGACAGATCCCTTTCCCCAGGGCCTGGAAACTGCTGGTGAACATTTTTGGGTTGGGTACATTACTATGACTTCCTGGGGGACTTGATTGCTTCCCAGAAAACCTCAACCCCCAACCATCCTGAGTTTACTCTGAGTAATGGGTCTGTGGCCAAACAGCACTTCCTGGAGAGAGAGCGCTGCCCACCCCCCCGCCCCCCCCAATCCTGGCAGGGGCCTGTTTTGCAATTGGCTTCTCTACCTTTTGCTTTCCTGCTGCTGCGGAAGGTAAACAGTAACAGCAAGAAGGGGAGCAGGAGCAGGGGCTCCTGGAAGAAAGAGACACTTATTCCCATAAAGGGGAAAGCAGGACAAAGCGCCCTATTTCTATGGAGCCGTGCAGAGTAATCCCTGGAAATGGGGAGCACTTACCAGTCCTGTTTTTCAATGGTCCAATTGTCTGGCATCCCAGAGCTGTTAAAGCTGTTTAGAGATGGGCTTTCACACTCGAGCAAGGCAAGAGTCTACTTCTGAGGGTGCCGCTGAAGGTAGACCTTTAATATGTCTCATCTGTATACGGCCGTCGTATTTGATTCACACGGAAGATCATGTTTACTCCTTTGGCCCTGAAAGGGCTGATCCTGCTCAAGCAATTACTCACCGCGGCTCACGTGCGGTTGAAACCCGGATTTCAAAGCCGTGTTTGGCGGTAGGAAGAGTCAATTGGCTTGGAGGGTTTTTGTGTGTGTGTGTAGCATTTGGCCTTGTTGGGCAGGGGGAGCTTTGGAGGCTGACAGTTTAAGGAGTATCTTCTTCTTCTTCTTCTTTTTTTTTTTTTT